>NC_139634.1:10268993-10281493 GCF_964638095.1 Poromitra crassiceps
CAGCCTTTTCTCACTTTACATGTTACCTCTAGTCTAGACAACCTGGTTAGCCAGTTCAAATGTATATCTCACTATACGCTGATGACATGCAGCTGTATTTTTCAATTAAGCCAAATGGCATGGATAATATTGGTACCCTCCTTAACTGCCTGGCTGTTAATGGAGGATGCCAATTAATTTCCTTCAGTTAAATTAAGACAAAACAAATGTTCTTCCTATTAGTCCTGATAAGCTTGTCTCTGAAGTGAAACCCTGTATCGGCCCTCTGGCCACAAATGTTAAACGCTCCTCAAGAAACCTGGATGGAATCATCAACCAGAATCTGAACTTTGACCTACACATAAACAAGTTGATGCAAACCTGATTTTTCCAACTCCAGAATATCAGTAAAATTTAGATTTTCCCATGCCTAGACTACTGTAATGCTCTTTTAGCCTGTCTCAGCCAAGCAGCCCTGTCCCACCTTCAACTCATGCAAAATGCTGCAGCGAGGCTGTTAACCAAAACCAACCGCATATCACTACATCACACCAATCCTTGCATCCCTTCACTGGCTCCTCGTAAAGTATAGAATAGACTTCAAGATACTACTTATCAAATACAAGGCCCTACATGTCTTGCCCCTTCATACAATTCAAAACTTTTGCATCCGTATTCCACCTCTAGGCCACTCAGAATCAGATCATCCAACCAAGGTCTCTTATTTATACGCCGTTCCCTCCACAAATCCATGGGTGATTGCGCTTTTTCCACGAGGGCCCAGTCCCTCTGGAACTGCCCCCCCCCCCACGTTAGATCAGCTGAATCTGGAGCCTAAATGGCTTGATTTTTTTTTTTACCATCAAAACCATTTTTACTGACTGTACAGAGAAGCTCTAAAGGTGCTGTAATTTATTCTTTTGTATATTGTTGTATTATGTTACTTATACCTATTTTTCTGTATTGTATTTTTGTATTATCATGTGAAGCACTTTGAACTTTGTTTTAAAAAGTCTCTCCCAAAACAACAAATAAGTAACATTTTCTAAGTTGAGTTGGCAGGGCCGGTTCCAGAACAAGACGACTAGGGATGCATCCTAGATAGGAAGGGGTGCACATGCACGGGCCGACCCGAAAAATTTGACATGTTATTTTACTAAAAATAATGCATTTTACCATCATTTCAAGTAGAATGATACCAGCCAAGCAAGAATATTTCAAGTGTTTCAAGTGCTTTACTGAAATATTTGGACCCTATAATGATAATACAATTATCTCAACTTTAAAAGGTTACATATAGGTGCCAAAAAGCCATAAATTCACATCAAAGAACAAAGAAAAACAACAATTATAATTCAAGTTTAAACAGTATGTGTGCAGCTGCAGCATTTATAAAAAAAAAAAAAAAAAAAAAAAAAAAAAGTGGGGGGGGGGGGGTTACCACTCTTTTCAACTGAGCATGCAGACAATTAAAATAAGGGTGCAATGCGTGCTTTTGCACCCCTGTAAAACTGGGCCTGTGAGATGGCTCTCACTGTTGGTTTTATGTGTAGGCTAGCTGTCATGGTGTGAGCTGGCTTCCCCCACCTCACGTATAATGTGAGCAGAACGCTTGGCTATGGAGATGGAAATCTGTCAAGATCTTATAAATGGGCATTTGAGTTTTCTGCTTGTGCTCTATAGCTGTTAGAAATTGATTAAAAGTGAGGTGACCCCCAAACCACCACCCGCTCTCTCTGATAAAGGAACACTGGTCCTGACCTGGACTCAGGAGGGAGTAGCTTTAATGGCATCGCCTGTGGAGCCAGAGCTGATTTAGGGGATTATTATAATCCAGTCAGCTACTGTACCAAAGATATTCTTTTACCAAGCACTGGGGAAGCCTGTAAAACTGTTATGGTGAAGGAAATAGCCTAAGTGCACGTTCACACCATACGCCAATCCCGCGCCAAAGCCACACAGTTTCATTTCAGCGTCCTTGTTTACCGGCCGCACGCCACGCCACGCTGAAGCCACGCCACGCTGAAGCCACGCCGCGCCGTGCCAACGCCACGCCACGCCACGCTGAAGCCACGCCGCGCCTTGCCAACGCCACGCCGAACCCATAGATTCAGCTTCTGTTCTATATTCCATGCGTGCTGCACGCTGATCCCCGAGCTGCCAGGCACGCAGCCATTTGGCTGACCGGCTAGGCGTCAGATCAGCTTGAGCCCGCCTCAAGCTTCAGTTGTGCCTATGCTCTGCCTATGGTGTGAACGTGCACTAAAGCAAGCAGAGAGACAGCGGGACAGAGAAGGACAGACAGAGAGGAGACATCAGGCAGTAGGACAGAGCAGACATGAGGCATGCCTGCTATGACTATTTAGCCAGATTTAGGTCTTTTTCCTTCCTGGACGTCCTGTCCCTCTCCTGGCAACAGGGAAGCGTGCTGCTGCTGGGTCTCTTAAAAAGATAGGCACCCCTACCCTGATATACATGCCCTACCCTGATATACATGCTGCATTCAATGTTGATGTGGGCTCGTACTATTCTCCAAGTATATAGGGAGTATATGTCACAACTCGGCCGTCCGAGTAGTTGCGTTCACACACGCGTTAACGGTCTGACTTCGTAAGCAGTCGAGCTAGGGATAGCCTAAATGCCACTGGAGATTGAATGCCATAGCACTAATAGTTTATCAATGAATATATATAATATATGTCTTTTAAATTTGGTTTTATTGTATGAAATAAAACTGCTCACGTACGAATCTACGCTTCTTCAGCCTTGTCGATAAAAAGAGTGATTACATCACAACTCGGCCTTTTTCTCGCTGCACCCGAACACCTTATCGTTAGATATAAGGCGTTCACGTGGCGCTCCACCAACTGAATGCAGAGGGTAACGGTACCACATCGCCTTTTCTCCCTAGCACCCCCACCCCCACCCCCACCCCCACCTCCACCCCCACCCGCAACCCCACCCCCACCTCCACCCCCACCCGCAGCCCCACCCCCACCCGCAACCTCCCGACTGCCAACCCCCCCCCTCCCCCCCCATCCCCGGACACATTTCTGAGTGTTTCTATCAGCGGCTGAGGTATCCTCCGCGTAGGCCTACCTGCCGTCCCCGGGCGGGCACACTCTAATGTGCGGTGGTGATGTCAGGGGAACAACTTGCCCGTCTGAGAGAGCTGCCCTTGGCAACAGGCCAGAGGGGGTGGGTCGGCAGAGTCCCCCTGTAGTGTGTTTGTTGTTGGAAGTATACACGGCCAGGCGAGGAGAGGAGAGGAGGCCTGCGAGAGCCGTGATCTTGGCTGTCGTGGTGGGACCCTCGAAGGAGTCTGTGTTGTTGTAGGAAGGGTCCCAAGCCGCGGCATTAGCTCTTATTCCCCACAGCCTCTCATGACAAACCAGCCGGCTTCACATGTGGCTTTTCCACACATACAAGAGCAGAGTGCTTCAGACTCTGACTTTATAGAGCTGTAAAAACAGCACTGTAAACAGAGGCTTCACTGAGCAACACATGCAGGTCCCGGCCTATAAACCAACAACTCAGAGAGGCAATGCTATTTGTGTGTGTGTGCGTGCGTGTGTGTGTGTGTGTGTGTATGTGTGTGTGCATGTGTGTGTATGTGTGTGCGTGTGCGCGTGTGTGCATGTGTGTGTGTGTGTGTGTGTGTGTGTGCATGTGTGTGTGCATGTGTGTGTGTGTGTGTGTGTGTGTGTGTGTGTGTGTGTGTGTGTGTGTGTGTGTGTGCATGTGTGTGTGCGCGCGTGCATGTGCGCGCGTGCGCGTGTGTGTGTGTGTGTGTGTGAAGTTGTGAAAAGTCAGTCATCATGTGGCTGAGTGTTTATGTTATTACAACCCCCATCTATAAAAGTAGATTGACATATGACATGCCGCTTTACTTCACTCTCTCACGGACCCTGTCTACTATATAGGAGTCTGTGTGTGTGTGCGCGTGCGTGTGTGTGCGTGCATGTGTGTGTGTGTGTGTGTGTGTGTGTGAGAGAGTGTGCACGTGCACGTGCACATGCGTGTGTGTGTGAGAGAGAGTGCGCGCATGCACATGCGTGTGTGTGTGTGTGTGCGTGCGCACGCGTGTGTGAACTCAGCGGTTTATAAGGCCTGGCAATAGCTGCCCAGTGTAGAGGGAGTCTCTTGCCTTGTGTGAGAAACCTTTTTTTTCTTCTTCTTCTTTTTTTTTTACATCTCAGCTTTTTCTTGAAGGTCTAATGTTTCTCAAACCAATAAACTCTCTTTGGCAGGATCGCTCACTCTTTTCTCACTATCAAAAATCACACGTCTTATATCTAAATCAAAGTGTTTCTGTGAAATACTGTATAGTTCTCTGAGTGTATAGTTCTCGGAAGATGTAATTCCTAGAAAACGCGGTGTTAAATCTTTGGAATGCATTTGAAACCAAAATGTGGTCCAAATGGATTCTGCGAAAGTCAAATGCGTACGTGGAAACAGATTGACGCCAACACACTCTTTGGACACTATCAATAGAGCATTATAGAAGGAGATAGGAGGGGATGGCGATGGGGGGTGGGTTGGGGGTCGGGGGGGCAGAGGTGTGTGTGTGTGTGTGTGTGTGTGTGTGTGTGTGTATGTGTGTGTGTGTGTGTGTGTGTGTGTGTGTGTGTGGGGGGGGGGTGATACCAATCACATCGCTCGTGTTTCAGACTGAATGATCGGCGGGGTGAGAATTCTCCCAAAGTCAGAGTAACCTTAATGGACGAGGGGTAGTAAATTCTGATGCTAGTATCGCTTTATGAGACGCTACATAGGCGGCGCGCACGAATGCCTCGCGCTGCCGAAACAAAGCCAAGCCCGGGTGCCACCACACATGAATGGAGATAAACGCACTGAGTGCCTGAGGTTTCCAACGTGGCTGCGTTATATGAGTAAATGATTAATCCGCATAGTTGGACCCTGTCTGCCATCGGCGGCGGCGGCGCGTAGCTCCCCAGACCACACAGCTGCTACCAATTTGCGTGCCCCCGCCACATCGCGCTCCAAACTGCATGTGTAGGAATCGTGGCTTATCGCTGCAGTAATTCACTCCTTCCTCTCATGGGCGAGGCTATTCTTAGCCATTCTGCCTCTTTATTTTTAGTCACGGCTGTGGTCGCGAAGTGGTGTGTCAGGGCCGCTCGGCTCAAGGCAATAACTGTCACACTGAATCCCCACGCTGGGTCCTGAGATCCCCCCCCCCCCCCCCCCCAACACAAAGCTGCTTCATGTTGCCTCGTTCCCCTTAAAAGCGCCGGATGTCACCGCAAAGACCTTGATCGGGTAGAACCAAGAATGTCTCTCTTGTTGTTTTGTTGTTGTTTTTTACGTGTGTTTGTGCGTGTTTTGAGTCGGCCCCTCTGTTGTTGTGTAAATGGCATTTTACACGATGAATCTGGGCCCCATTAAAGCCTTGGCAAATGAAGACACAAATAAAAATAGACTCTGATAAATCACCATTTGAGCGTGTCCCCATCAAAGAGCTGCGAGTGGTGGTTCCCAGCAGGACATGTTGCGTTTGTTCCCAGGACATGTTGCGTTTGTGTTCATGGCGTGCTGGACGACCTCTCAGGAGGATGGATGGATGGATGGTCCAGGGCTCCTCAGTCGATGACCTCAATCACCTTCTGGAGGGAAATGAACTCGTCTCCCTGTCCTCGGTGTCTTGCCTCATCCAGGTTCCTGGGTGGCCTGAGAGCCACAGGGAAACATGGAGCGCATCCCAGATTAACATAATGGAGTTAATTGATCAACTGGAGTTCAGATTGTTACTGCACTGAGGTCCAGGATTACCTCACTCCATTCATTACTTCATACCTGAATCCTAGCTGTCGGGTCACATAACCAACAGTTTATAAGCTCAAACTATTGTGTGTTGTCATTTTAGATGGCAATCACAGCTCTCTTTGTCTCCTTCTGTCGACTTGTTCTCAATACTTGTATCTCTGTCAGGGTCTCTTGCAGACAGACAGCTAGCTTTAGCTCTGGCAGACAGACAGCTAGCTTTAGCTCTTGCAGACAGACAGCTAGCTTTAGCTCTGGCAGACAGACAGCTAGCTTTAGCTCTTGCAGACAGACAGCTAGCTTTAGCTCTGGCAGACAGACAGCTAGCTTTAGCTCTTGCAGACAGACAGCTAGCTTTAGCTCTGGCAGACAGACAGCTAGCTTTAGCTCTGGCAGACAGACAGCTAGCTTTAGCTCTTGCAGACAGACAGCTAGCTTTAGCTCTGGCAGACAGACAGCTAGCTTTAGCTCTTGCAGAAAGACACATAGCTTTAGCTCTTGCAGACAGACACCTAGCTTTAGCTCTTGCAGACAGACAACTAGCTTTAGCTCTTGCAGACAGACACCTAGCTTTAGCTCTTGCAGACAGACAGCTAGCTTTAGCTCTTGCAGACAGACAACTAGCTTTAGCTCTTGCAGACAGACAGCTAGCTTTAGCTGTTGCAGACAGACAGCTAGCTTTAGCTGTTGCAGACAGACAGCTAGCTTTAGCTCTTGCAGACAGACAACTAGCTTTAGCTCTTGCAGACAGACAGCTAGCTTTAGCTCTTGCAGACAGACAGCTAGCTTTAGCTGTTGCAGACAGACAGCTAGATTTAGCTGTTGCAGACAGATAGCTAGCTTTAGCTCTTGCAGACAGACAACTAGCTTTAGCTGTTGCAGACAGACAACTAGCTTTAGCTCTGGCAGACAGACAACTAGCTTTAGCTCTTGCAGACAGACAGCTAGCTTTAGCTCTTGCAGACAGACAACTAGCTTTAGCTCTTGCAGACAGACAGCTAGCTTTAGCTGTTGCAGAGCTAGCTTTAGCTGTTGCAGACAGACAGCTAGCTTTAGCTGTTGGAGACAGACAGCTAGCTTTAGCTGTTGCAGACAGACAGCTAGCTTTAGCTCTTGCAGACAGACAGCTAGCTTTAGCTCTTGCAGACAGATAGCTAGCTTTAGCTCTTGAAGAGTCCAAATGCAGGCGGAACAAATCATTCTGAACAAAGCTGTCGAGGCATGAAGAACAAATTGTACTCATTTGACCTACATTTGACCTACTACATTTGACCTCCACTGAATGCAACAAAAATATTTACACAGGTGATATAAACAAATACAAGAAGAGTAATATCCACAGTATAGCATCCATGCCCCCATTTATTAAGCTTCTAAGATTACAGATGATGCTCTATCTGATAGTAAATGATGGAGTCCATCAATTACTTATGATCACCATCCTATAATAACATTGCCTAGGTGGATGGGTAACAGGTAGCGGTGTCTGCAAGTCACGACCCCACCCTCACACACACAGATTCGGCATAGCACCACCTAATGGCAAGCACAAAAAGCAGGAGAACCATTGTCCGATCGACTTCAAACTTGGGGAGTGCACTTAGGGGGATCTGATGGAGTGCTGAATTTCATGCTATTCAGCATTCAGCATAGCGCCACCTACTTGCAAACACAAAAAGCGGTTTATCTTGAGAACCATTCGTCCGATCGACTTCAAACGGGGAATGCGCTGCGGGGAACTGCCCAGAACACACACAGACCTTACACAACACAATACCAGGCCGGAGTCCCAGCAAACTAGATTATCAGGCCGCATAGCAGCCTGATAATCTAGTCACTTGAAAGCCTTCTGAACCCCCCCCCCCCCCTTCCATGCTTTTTTAAGCTCAACTAAATATCCTCAGCATAAAATTAAACACAGGCAACTAAAACACTTGTATCCTGATGGTAACTGTTGCTAACAAAGGTTGAGTTCACGTTAGAAGCATTGACAGGGGTTAGAAGTGGTAGAACCATTTAAGTCAGGGGGGCACACTATGTGCAATTTCATGCATTTTTACGTTATTTGGAATAACTTGCAGCACCTATAGTACTGAATATTTTTAAGGATCCAAGTAATCTTACTGCCAGAACCCAATGTCTGATGGTGTTTTTAACATTATTTACACTAAAAAACAATAGGCTGTAGCACATATATCACAATAATCATATTAACAAACTTAAATTGATGAAATTAAAGATCGTATAACAGTATTTTTAGGCAATATATGATCTATATTTAAAAAGTTGTCCTCGTGAAGTAACCTAATTATGCAAATGTTCTTTAGATATCTTGAGCTCAAATGTGAAGCCTCCCAACAGGCCAAAAAATTCCACCTTTCCATTTCTCATTCACGTTTTTACTGCACACTGCAATGAACCCCTAGATGGCAGTGTTTCATATAGTGGTGTAGTTTTGTTGTAAGCCTGTATGCATCAGTTATTCTCACTTTTATGCAAAATTAGGCAATATATACAATCCCACTTGTTCCAAGATTGATTAGGGCATTGCATTAGAGCTTTTACGTATTATAATTTGATAGAATATTTAAATACCACTTAGCGTTAACCGCTGAAAATATAGAAAATAAATAAATCACACACAAAAAGTCTATAGTGATGCCATAGGCATGCAGTATTCTGTCTCACAGCTTCTGCACTATTGTGGATTTAGGGGTTCGGTTGGTATGCTGTCACCCTCACCCTGACTCTCATGCGGTCTTGCCTGATATTGATGGAGCTGAGCATTACCTTTAAAGACCCCCTAAAGTTATGTTTTAAGATGTATATAAAATACTCTACTTTGAATAATAATTTGTGTCTGATGGTTTCCCCACAAAAAAGTTAAATTATCTTGTTAAAATCCTGTAGCTCAGGAGGTAGAGCGGGTCGTCCACTAATCGCTTTGGATAAAAGAGGTCGGTGGTTCGATTCCCACCTCCTCCAGTCTGCATGTCGAAGTGTCCTTGGGCAAGATAATGAACCCCAAATTGCTCCTGATGGTGTGCCAGCACCCTGCGTGGTAGCCTGCCGCCATCGGTGTATGAACGGGTGAATGTACCTACTGATTGTAAAGCGCTTTGGATAAAAGCGCTATATAAATGCAGGCCATTTTCCATTTACCATCCTTAAAATGACCCCCCCCCCCTGTAAATATGCACATTTTGTTGATTTTGTTTTTAACTGCTGAATACTGGACAGGGATTGACTACCGGTAAGTACAAATACTTTGTTACTGTACTTACCGGTAAATAGGATTTTCAAGTATCTGTACTTTACTGAGTATTTATTTTTGTGACAACTTTTTACTTTTACTCCCTACATTTGAACACAAATATCTGTACTTTCTACTCCTTGCATTTTCAAAACAGGCTAGTCCCTTTAGTTTTAATGCACGACGGACAAAAACGATTGTCTGTCTCTCGTCTCACGCTCTCCCAGCTTTCACGCATTATGTGCACTTTTTTGTGGAAAAACCATATCACACAAATTATTAATGAAAGTATAGTCTTTACACACATATACACACATATACACACACACACACACACACACACACACACACACACACACACACACACACACACATATATAATTGGAGGCGTGTCTGTCTGTCTGTCTGTCTGTCTGTCTGTGTCTGTCTGTCAGGAGTTGCAAGATGCGCCATTGCTCCAATGAGAATGCGTGCACTTTTCCCATCTCTGTCCAAATGTTTGTGATGTCACAAATCCTGCTCGTAGGAAATCACCTTTTCAGTGGGCACAGAGAAACGTTCCACTTTTGGCAGATGATTGTGGATACAGCTTCTAGTGGTGTCAGACTCGGCACAGTGAAGCTCAAACATCCTGAAAGAAGAAGAAGAAAATGAGTGGAAGGGGTCTTTAAAAAATACAATTCACTTGAATTTGTTTCATATGTTATGAGTATCTCCCCATTTGAAGGTGATCATAACAGGCAGGGCATCACTCATTTTCTGCTTTGTCTCTACTTCCTCCTGCTAGAGGAAACATGACATGACAAAAAAAGAAATCTGCTCTCAATCATCCATTCATATTTATCTATTGATTTAACAATGGCTTGGATGAATGCTTGATTCTGGGTTAGGGTTGTGAGGGCTGTTTATTTATTGTGTGTGTGTGTGTGTGTGTGTGTGTGTGTGTGTGTGTGTGTGTGTGTGTGTGTGTGTGTGTGTGTGTGTGTGTGTGTGTGTGTGTGTGTGTGTGTGTGTGTGTGTGTGTGTGTGTGTGTGTGTGTGTGTGTGTGTGTCTGTGTATTATATTGAGTGATATTGAGTGTATGATTGTTTATTTTTATATTGTTTTCAGTGCTGCACGACTAATTGCCCCTCTGGGGACAAATAAAGTTCTACTTGACTTGACTTACTTGAAAATACGGCCGTAATAAAATATGACCAAAATACGACATTAAACTGTTTGCGCCTGTCATTCGATTGTGTGTTTGTGTAGTGTGGCCCAGCTTCCTGACTGGGTGGCCCAAAAACATGAAAACCAACCAAACCAGTCGTTGAAAAGTGGTGGTGGTAAGGATTAAATCATGTCATTTCATTGGCTGAGTGGTGGTAAGGATCAAATCATGTCATTTCATTGGCTGAGTGGTTATAGTGTGCATTCAAAGCAGCAAGAGTTACAGCTTATTGTGACTTGTCTAAGTGGCCAAAACCGTTGTACAACCACCATCACTTCTCTATATCAATTTTTTCAGGGATTGAAGAAAGAAAAAAATGTGGAATGTGTGTTGTGTCGTGAAATCCTCTCCCCAAATGTCTTTCCAGTGTGTTCCGACCAAATGACAGCCTTACAGTATATGTTATACCGTATATAGCCATACATTATAGAACTTATATGACTTTATAGACTTTCTTGGGACCAAAGGGAAAACTCACCTCGGTTCTGCACAGCTATACCAAAATGCAGAACCCCCTGACCTCTTAAACGTATAGTCTAAACTACTTTACAGCGCTGTTACAGAACAGTCCGTACACTGCGAGACCCGGTCAGAAAGCCTCCTGTTTAGGAGTTTGGGATGGGAGCATTCTGAAAGAGTGTTTAAAAACCCACGAGTGACAACAGACAGCGAAAGAAACCAAAGTCTTGCTGAATCTTCGTGTCTGCTGTCAAAACACTTTTCTTTGAATGGCATGTGTAGTCTTGGTGCCAAATCTTCAGGAGCTGTGTATGCGAGCTCCAGGGCTTAGGAATCGAGCGTGTGAGATGCCTCGTATATATTATATATATGTATGTATACAGTATATATATATATACAGTATATATATACATATACACACACACACACACACACACACTTTTGTTTTTGCTCCCATTGTTTCATTCAGTGAACAGAAAATGCGGGCGAGGCCGTGGAGCGGCCGAGCTGCGTATGCGAGCTGCAGGGCTGAGCTAGTGAGCCCAAGCAGCGGGCGAGCCTAGGAATTGAGCGCGAGATGCCTAGTAATATATAGATGCTTAGACTGTTCATCCTTCACTCCACCCCTGGAACGGTGATCTTGAGCTGACACCATATGAACTGTTATTAGGTCAGTTTTATACAGGCTCACCAAGCAGAAGTGCCTGCAGGAGGAAGGTAGTTAACCAGCCAACGTATTCTCAGGAAACGGGTCATACGATATCGTACGAAAAGTAGTTTTCCTTCAGTTTCGTAAAACAAAATGAAAATGTAAGATTAGGGTTAGGGGTTGGTTAGGGTTAAATAAGAAAAACCTTCCATTAAAATGTTTAATGTGGCTTATGCTAGGGATCAAACCCCGGTCTCCGGCATCCAAGGCAAATGTGTATGCCTGTCTGCCATGTTATCTGGGATCTGCTGGTTGAAAATGGTTGAAATGATAGTGCATTATTTTTCATAGGTATAAGCCTGAACCAGCTGCTTCTTACATCCCATCTTTCTTCATCCATCCATGCAGGCCACACTGCTGAAGGAGGAGAGGAGGAGGGATGTATCCATGCAGGCCACACTGCTGAAGGAGGAGAGGAGGAGGGATGTATCCATGCAGGCCACACTGCTGAAGGAGGAGAGGAGGAGGGATGTATCCATGCAGGCCACACTGCTGAAGGAGGAGAGGAGGAGGGATGGGGCTCCAGATTAGAAAGAGGGGGGAAGGATTGCAAAGCAAAATAACAGCTAACTTTCATCGCCCAGCCAGGCGAATGAGAAGCCAGAGATCATGTATATGAGATCATGTATGAGATCATGTATATGAGATCATGTATATGAGATCATGTATACGACATCATGTATCATCATGTATATGACATCATGTATATGAGATCATGTATATGAGATCATGTATACGACATCATGTATACGACATCATGTATACGAGATCATGTATATGACATCATGTATATGACATCATGTATATGAGATCATGTATATGAGATCATGTATATGAGATCATGTATATGACATCATGTATACGACATCATGTATACGACATCATGTATATGACATCATCATGTATATGAGATCATCATGTATGATCATGTATATGACATCATGTATATGAGATCATGTATATGAGATCATCATGTATATGAGATCATGTATATGACATCATGTATATGAGATCATGTATATGAGATCATCATGTATATGAGATCATGTATATGACATCATGTATATGAGATCATGTATATGAGATCATCATGTATATGAGATCA
>NC_139634.1:10283993-10291493 GCF_964638095.1 Poromitra crassiceps
GATAGATATTATTTGTCAAATCCAGTTTTTCCACTATTCATCACAAGGGGTAAAGGCGTAATTGTGGAGGGTACTACAGCCTATGGAACATTCCATCGGGGGAGGAATGACGGGGGTGGCTGTATTCAGCATCGCTCCCATATTGGACAGAAGCTTCAAACTGTCCCTCCATTAAGGCATGCGTTGTGATGAGTGATTCAGTGCGTCTATGTTGGGCAGGAGCTGTAACAGTGACATGAAAACGCACTTGGCAGCAGCTCGACAAATCCCACATCAGGACCCGAGGAAAACCATAATGACCACTTTCGTTTCTCGGCCTTGTTTATTTCAGAGGCTGGGGTTACAATTAAGGCCATTTGCCTTGCAATTAGTGTGTTAAAAATAATAAAACAATTTGGGCCTACCTAAAATACCTGCATTTTCTGTAATGATTCAGGGCGTGCAAATTGCAATTGCAATGTTTGGACATTGTCAGGGAGCTGCGCGAAGCTGCCAGAGTGATAGAACTATGTTTGTCTGCATGTCTGTCTGGTTCTGGATTGGTAGCACTTTGGGAGAACGCAGCCAAAACCCTGGTCAGAATTTTCAGCCCGACCTTGGCGGGATAATTTGTGCCGTGTGGATGTATAATATCATGATTTACTGCGAGGATTACTTTTTCAACAGCCACAGCGTAAGTGAGGAACGTCTCCTGGGGGCCAGTAAGTAAATTCCCCTGTCAGTTCGCCCCCCTCCACCCACCCCACTCCGCACAACACCCCCACCCACATGCTGGCCACACCACTTAACCTAATTTTCCCCAATAAAGTCACACGGCTCGGACAACCTCTGCCCTTAGGCCGGCGCACGTCTAACCTCTCCTCTCTCCATTCCCACAGCTCCTATTTATTCCCCCAGGCACCCTGTCCCTGTCACTCCGACCTGGTTCACACCATTGTTGTAGTCAAGTCACTATATTATCTCGAGTCCAAGTCGACTCTCAAGGCCCCCAGTGTTCCAGTCTGAGTCACCAAAGGACAGTCCGAGTCGAGTCCGCCATGACGATATTGATAGCGACCGGTATTAATATACCGGTCGCTATCAATATCTTATGCCAAATTATTATGGCCTATTGCACACACACACACACACACACACACACACACACACACACACACACACACACACATACACAAAAGAAGAAAAAGAGTCTTTATCAATTAACAAGTCCGAGTCCTCATCTCCAACTTCTGAGTCCGAATGATGATGCATGAATGCTCGAGTCCAAGTCCATGACCGAGACATCAGTGCTCAAATCCAAATCGAGTCAAAAGTCCTGGAAATGTGTCCAGGACTGGGACTCGACTACAACACTGGTTCACACAACACCTTACCACTTTTATAGTGCCTTTTATTTGTATATTCTTATAGAGAGCTCCACATGAACACTGAGTACCCCTCATATCTCCATCCCGTCCCACATACTGCCCTCAGATAGCTCCACATTTAGGGGCACGGTGGCTCAGTGGTAGAGCTGTCGCGTCACAGCTTTCTAGAAGGTCCTGGGTTCGATTCCCACCTGGGACACTACTGTATGTGCGCGCTGAAGGAGTGCGTGCCCGTCCGCATGTCCTCGAGTGCCCACCGCCCGGGTAGGGTCGTCAAAAAGGGCCTTTCTGTGTGGAGTTTGCATGATCTCCCCGTGCCCCACTGGGGGTTTCCTTCATATAGGAACCCCTCACCAAAACACACAATATCCTGGTCGCTGACGTGGTGCCTCCTCTGGTCGTTCGGGGCACCTGTTCGGAGGGAGGGGAACTCGTTGGAATAACGTGATCGTCCCACGTGCTATGTCCTACCGGTGAAGCTTCCTCTGTCGGGTGAAAAGAAGCGGCTGGCTACTGCCCATGTCTCGGAGGAAGCATGGAGCATGGTTTCGGCTCTCCCCAGATCGTCAGAGGGTGGAGCAGCAACCAGGATAAATACATTTTAATCAGCACTAATGGGGGATAAAAATGGGATAAAAAATCTGGGGGAAAAAAATATATATATAAAAAAAGAGAGAGCTCCACATGAACACTGAGTACCCCTCATCCCACTGCACTCAGACATCTCACCATACCATACTGCCACGTACTTTTCCCTCGACAACTTTCCTCCCCTCTGGCACTCGCCGACTTTTTTTCAAGGCCTACGTCCGTCCAGCCGTGCCAAGAATTGTCCTTTTGGCATTTGATGTGGGCCGTGACGTGGGCACCGCAGCGTATGACAGTGTTCCGCGCGTTTGATCCGATTGTTATGGGATCTTATTCCGACAGTGACACATGTGCCGTTAAGATGAGAGAGAGAGAGAGCGAGGCCATAAAAGTTGCGTGTCACACGTCCCACGCAATGCGAAGCCGTATGGGCACGATGGTCTGGCCGTGCCGTGCGGGGGAGAGCTCGGAGCGCACGGAAAGCTCCGGTCTCACACCAGGCTCTGCGCTGCAGGCCCCGCGTACACTAATTAGACCTGATATACAGCCTGATGTGCGCTGATTGAAAGCAGGCTCATCTAACTCGGGACAGGGTCCTGTTGCAGTGCCGCGGAACGCCGGAGGGTGTCATTTTGTTTCCAGGCAGCACCGATCTAAGGTCAGTTTTCATGCTCTCCCCTAAAACAAATGGCTGCTGCGGCAGTGATTTAAAGAGGGGTAAACCGATCCGGGGTCGACGGGTATTATGCACCCGGGTCTAACTTATGGATGGCGAAAAGGGATGTGTGCTGCTCTACTATAGCGGGGGCTCCACGGCTCACAGCCAGCTGTCCATGTGGCGACAGCTCCGGCTTCACACAGAAATGGCCGGCATGCACCAGGCAGCACAGGCCCGGGGGGCACCGTGCCAACCATGCCAGGCACTCGCTCGGTGCCTCTGGCAGCACGCGGTCGCCCCGTGCTGGATGTGCTCTGCGATAATGCCTTGCTCGAGGAATGATAACACCGAAACACTAAGCCTTCACAAGTCTCTGTCTCTCGCTCCCTCTCTCTCTCCCTCTTTCTCCAAGTCGGTGTCGCATACGTTTGTCATAAGTGCCATACATGAGTGCCTAGTTCAAGGGGGAAGACAGCAGGGCTGTTAGTAGGCCTACTCGAGTCCGGTCTCGGTATTGAGAGCGATTTCTGATGGTCTTGGTCTCGGAGTGAATCGGTCCTGGGAGTGAATATGACTCGGACTTGAATCAGTCTGAGGAGTGAATATGACTCTGACTTGAATCAGTCTGAGGAGTGAATATGACTCTGACTTGAATCAGTCTGAGGAGTGAATATGACTCAGACTTGAATCAGTCTGAGGAGTGAATATGACTCGGACTTGAATCAGTCTGAGGAGTGAATATGACTCTGACTTGAATCAGTCTGAGGAGTGAATATGACTCTGACTTGAATCAGTCTGAGGAGTGAATATGACTCAGACTTGAATCAGTCTGAGGAGTGAATATGACTCAGACTTGAATCAGTCTGAGGAGTGAATATGACTCAGACTTGAATCAGTCTCAGGAGTGAATATGACTCAGACTTGAATCAGTCTGAGGAGTGAATATGACTCGGACTTGAATCAGTCTCAGGAGTGAATATGACTCAGACTTGAATCAGTCTCAGGAGTGAATATGACTCAGACTTGAATCAGTCTGAGGAGTGAATATGACTCTGACTTGAATCAGTCTGAGGAGTGAATATGACTCAGACTTGAATCAGTCTCAGGAGTGAATATGACTCTGACTTGAATCAGTCTGAGGAGTGAATATGACTCGGACTTGAATCAGTCTGAGGAGTGAATATGACTTTGACTTGAATCAGTCTCAGGAGTGAATATGACTCAGACTTGAATCAGTCTCAGGAGTGAATATGACTCAGACTTGAATCAGTCTCAGGAGTGAATATGACTCAGACTTGAATCAGTCTCAGGAGTGAATATGACTCTGACTTGAATCAGTCTGAGGAGTGAATATGACTCGGACTTGAATCAGTCTGAGGAGTGAATATGACTCAGACTTGAATCAGTCTGAGGAGTGAATATGACTCAGACTTGAATCAGTCTCAGGAGTGAATATGACTCAGACTTGAATCAGTCTGAGGAGTGAATATGACTCAGACTTGAATCAGTCTCAGGAGTGAATATGACTCAGACTTGAATCAGTCTGAGGAGTGAATATGACTCTGACTTGAATCAGTCTGAGGAGTGAATATGACTCAGACTTGAATCAGTCTCAGGAGTGAATATGACTCAGACTTGAATCAGTCTCAGGAGTGAATATGACTCTGACTTGAATCAGTCTGAGGAGTGAATATGACTCAGACTTGAATCAGTCTGAGGAGTGAATATGACTCAGACTTGAATCAGTCTCAGGAGTGAATATGACTCAGACTTGAATCAGTCTGAGGAGTGAATATGACTCAGACTTGAATCAGTCTCAGGAGTGAATATGACTCAGACTTGAATCAGTCTGAGGAGTGAATATGACTCAGACTTGAATCAGTCTGAGGAGTGAATATGACTCAGACTTGAATCAGTCTGAGGAGTGAATATGACTCTGACTTGAATCAGTCTGAGGAGTGAATATGACTCAGACTTGAATCAGTCTCAGGAGTGAATATGACTCAGACTTGAATCAGTCTGAGGAGTGAATATGACTCGGACTTGAATCAGTCTCAGGAGTGAATATGACTCAGACTTGAATCAGTCTCAGGAGTGAATATGACTCAGACTTGAATCAGTCTGAGGAGTGAATATGACTCTGACTTGAATCAGTCTGAGGAGTGAATATGACTCAGACTTGAATCAGTCTCAGGAGTGAATATGACTCTGACTTGAATCAGTCTGAGGAGTGAATATGACTCAGACTTGAATCAGTCTGAGGAGTGAATATGACTCAGACTTGAATCAGTCTGAGGAGTGAATATGACTCTGACTTGAATCAGTCTGAGGAGTGAATATGACTCGGACTTGAATCAGTCTCTGGAGTGAATATGACTCAGACTTGAATCAGTCTCAGGAGTGAATATGACTCTGACTTGAATCAGTCTGAGGAGTGAATATGACTCAGACTTGAATCAGTCTGAGGAGTGAATATGACTCAGACTTGAATCAGTCTCAGGAGTGAATATGACTCAGACTTGAATCAGTCTGAGGAGTGAATATGACTCGGACTTGAATCAGTCTGAGGAGTGAATATGACTCGGACTTGAATCAGTCTGAGGAGTGAATATGACTCAGACTTGAATCAGTCTGAGGAGTGAATATGACTCGGACTTGAATCAGTCTCAGGAGTGAATATGACTCAGACTTGAATCAGTCTCAGGAGTGAATATGACTCAGACTTGAATCAGTCTCAGGAGTGAATATGACTTTGACTTGAATCAGTCTGAGGAGTGAATATGACTCAGACTTGAATCAGTCTGAGGAGTGAATATGACTCTGACTTGAATCAGTCTGAGGAGTGAATATGACTCAGACTTGAATCAGTCTGAGGAGTGAATATGACTCAGACTTGAATCAGTCTGAGGAGTGAATATGACTCTGACTTGAATCAGTCTCAGGAGTCAATATGACTTTGACTTGAATCAGTCTCTGGAGTGAATATGACTCAGACTTGAATCAGTCTGAGGAGTGAATATGACTCTGACTTGAATCAGTCTGAGGAGTGAATATGACTCAGACTTGAATCAGTCTGAGGAGTGAATATGACTCTGACTTGAATCAGTCTGAGGAGTGAATATGACTCAGACTTGAATCAGTCTGAGGAGTGAATATGACTCTGACTTGAATCAGTCTGAGGAGTGAATATGACTCAGACTTGAATCAGTCTGAGGAGTGAATATGACTCTGACTTGAATCAGTCTGAGGAGTGAATATGACTCTGACTTGAATCAGTCTGAGGACTGAATATGACTCAGACTTGAATCAGGCTCAGGAGTGAATATGACTCTGACTTGAATCAGTCTCAGGACTGAATATGACTCAGACTTGAAGTCTCGGGAGTGAATATGACTCGGACTCGATTCACCAGCGACTCGATCCGGACTTGGACTCGGCCAGGGCGGTCTCGACTACAGCCATGGAAGGCAGTCTGACTTACCTGCATTTTTCCAGGTAAGGATTCTAAGCTATATCCACTCTTCTCCTGTCTTATCAAATGGATCACAGGGGAAACAGTGAAAAGGCAGAACAATTATCCCAATAGCTGTTTTCACTGGAACTGCAATCAAGCGTCTGGGAGGCCGACATGAAATGCAGTTCATTCATAATCAGGCGTCGAGCCAAAGCCATAGGCTACTTCCTATAGGAATAGTTTACCGTCGGCGTTGTTGTCCAGCAGATTCTCTGTCTTCATGTGGATTCCATCAGCGAAGTTTCATCAGCTTGGATGCAAGTGACGTAATGAGGCTCATCATTCACTGTCTGCGTAGCTGGACTGGATCTGCAACGGGATCAGCACTTTCACTTCAATTATATGGGAGGGGGAACTAGTCGGACAGCTCGGCGCGGTACCGTCCAATAGCCACCATCCTCGTGATTTTGCAGCTGGTGTGCAATTGCAGCATAATTGCAGATTAAGAAAACATGACTTCTGTCAATGAAATAATGGCAGCCCGTTGATAAATATGCCATTAGTGGCCTGTTAAGTAAAACAGCATGCCAGTGAAAAAGAACACAGTCGGTACACTGGGTTCATTTGTCTTGGAGATGAACAGAACCCATTTCTCCTTGAGGAGAACACGGGGACGGGACGGGGACCTGCCGTTCTAACAAAAGAAACAAATTGTGCTCCAATTACTTACTCAGTGACCCAGAGGTGATTTGAATACTTTCCTTCAAGTCACACACCATTGCTCAAAATCTCAAATTTCCAGTTTTTCCTGCGAGGACATATGTACAATCACCGAGTCGTTGTACAATCCAACTATGTGTTAAGGTTGGACAACAGAACACCAGCTCGGGGTGAATGCCAGTAAGTATTCGCTCCAGTCCGACACAGAGCATTTAAAGATCTTATGAAGGCCAACAATGTCTATACAGTCCCATAAAATATAGCCTGGCTATAAAATGCAGATGGAGCGATCATAGAAGTCCACACAGTGAATCACAGCTGTATTACTGCCACCGTGTTTCGCCAAATCTTCCCTTCACTCAAAAATCCAAACTTTGCACATCTCTTCAACTAGCATAAGTCATAAGGAATTATCTACATACTGTACTGTATAAAGCAGCCAGCTGAAAGACAGTGCCGCTGTTATAATGTGCCGATTACGCTCTACTTTACAACATTTAATACTTTTCAGTTCTACTTTATGACTTTTATCATTTTCAGCTCTACTTTATGACATTTCTATACTTTTCAGCTCTACTTTATGACATTTTTATACTTTTCATCTCTACATTATGACATTTTTATACTTTTCAGCTCTACTTTATGACATTTTTATACTTTTCAGCTCTACTTTATGACATTTGTATACTTTGCAGCTCTGCTTTATGACATTT
>NC_139634.1:10296493-10346493 GCF_964638095.1 Poromitra crassiceps
ATTTGTCTAACTATTTTATACGTCCCGAGAGTGATGAACTCCCACTCAGATAATTCGTAAATGATTAAATTGATGAATGTAAATTACAGGTGACTCAGTGAACTGGCAGGTAGAACGTGCTGTGCGGTCCAGAATAGATAGTTTTTCTACTACAAAGCAGGTGTGTGTGTGTGTGTGTGTGTGTGTGTGTGTGTGTGTGTGTGTGTTTGTGTGTGTGCACACACGCATTTGTGTGTGTGTGTGTGTGTGTGTGTGTGTGTGTGTGTGTGTGTGTGTGCACACACGCATTTGTGTGTGTGTTTGTGTGTGTGCACACGCATTTGTGTGTGTGTGTGTGTGTGTGTGTGTGTGTGTGTGTGTGCGCACATGTGTGCAAGTGCAAGTGCTCACATATTTTTTATTTCTGTATGTGTTCTGAGTGTGTTGGGTAACTTGGTGCCTAGTGTGTGTGTGTGTGTGTGTGTGTGTGTGTGTGTGTGTGTGTGTGTGTGTGTGTGTGTGTGTGTGTGTGTGCACGCGCGTGTGTGTGTATGTGGCACGTGTGTTTGTGCGGTGCCAACCAGGCCTCAGTGTGTACTACGCAGCAGAATAAACAAGTCTGTCTGTGTTCACAGTCTGTAATTAAAGCCATATAAAAGTGCACACGCATGCAGTCACAGCACACGTCATGGCCCTCAGCTCTCAGCGTGGGCTCCACAACAGCTGACCTATACAATCTATCGTTGACATTTCCGCACACATGTATATACGACATGTAAAAGCAAAGACATGTGGACACACATGTATATACGACATGTAAAAGCAAAGACATGTGGACACACAGATGTATATACGACATGTAAAAGCAAAGACATGTGGACACACAGATGTATATACGACATGTAAAAGCAAAGACATGTGGACACACACGTATATACGACATGTAAAAGCAAAGACATGTGGACACACATGTATATACGACATGTACAAGCAAAGACATGTGGACACACAGATGTATATACGACATGTAAAAGCAAAGACATGTGGACACACATATATATACGACATGTAAAAGCAAAGACATGTGGACACATATGTATATACGACATGTAAAAGCAAAGACATGTGGACACACACATGTATATACGACATGTAAAAGCAAAGACATGTGGACACACACATGTATATACGACATGTAAAAGCAAAGACATGTGGACACACACATGTATATACGACATGTAAAAGCAAAGACATGTGGACACACACATGTATATACGACATGTAAAAGCAAAGACATGTGGACACACATGTATATACGACATGTAAAAGCAAAGACACATGTATATACGACATGTAAAAGCAAAGACACATGTATATACGACATGTAAAAGCAAAGACATGTGGACACATGTATATACGACATGTAAAAGCAAAGACACATGTATATACGACATGTAAAAGCAAAGACATGTGGACACGCGTGGGCTAACGGGCACGTAATCCACAGGGCAGAAGGCCGGCGTAAATGCTGTGTAATACCGTTTGCAGTCTTGCTTCGTCAAAAGGCGGATTTACAGTGCAGTAGCCTGTATCAGCCACCGCAGGCAGCTCTGGTTGTATTGGCATATCTCGAAGGGCAATCAGACCTCCCAATGGCTCCACCACATCATGCCATAAAAATATCCTTGGCCTGAGAGGAGACCGCATCGTGCTGAATCCATCCACAGTTTGGCTTCAAAGTAGCCAATGGCCCATAATCTACCGTGAGGTGAGCTCATGTGGAGAGTCAGCAGCATTGAGTCCTCTCTCTCTCTGTCGCAGCTCAGAGGAGACAGTTTATGGAAGTTTGGTCCCAGTGGGCACTGAGAGGAGCCATGGGGGCCAGTATGCATCACATTTCCCTTTCTAAACCTGCAATTATTTTAATCCCTGATTGTGCCTTAGGATTTCAGAGATCAGCCATTATAATTCAATCATTATGAATGCGAGCGAGGAGCTTCTTCTGTGTTCACATACTGTATGTAGGCCCACTCGGCATGCGGTCCTATATATTATATATATATATAACAGTATACGTGATGTAAACTGGTTAGTCATCCGTAAGTAGGCTACTTCAATTCATGTATATTGCATGCTACCATTTTGGGTTGAAGAATGTAAACGCTGACATAGTAAAGCTTTGGTGTAGGTGGCGGACGATGGGAAGCTATGTGTGTATGCAGGTGTGTGTGTGTGTGTGTGTGTGTGTGTGTGTGTGTGTGTGTGTGTGTGTGTGTGTGTGTGTGTGTGTGTGTGTGTGTGTGTGTGTGTGTGTGTGCGTGCGTGTGTGTGTGTGCATGCGTGTGGATGTATGCACTTGAGGTTGAGGACTCTCTATGATGGTTTCTAACCAGATTTTGCCCTCTGGTGGTTGAATTTATACTGCACCATTATTGCACCATCCCTTGACAAGTGAAAAGTATCGTGAACAGTTGGGGTTAGCCAGATGTAACCACAGGACATATGATAAATATGAAATATTTGAATTGCTGAAATCCAAATGTAAAATTTTGAGCACATTTCAAAGGTTACATTTTGAGCAGAGTGAGGTCTGACAGACAATCAAATTATCTACAAAATGTGCGGGTAAGTAGGCTAGCTCAGATGATGCAGGTAAGTAGGTTAGCTCAGATGATGCAGGTAAGCAGGCTAGCTCAGATGATGCAGGTAAGTAGGCTAGCTCAGATGATGCAGGTAGGCAGGCTAGCTCAGATGATGCAGGTAAGCAGGCTAGCTCAGATGATGCAGGTAAGCAGGCTAGCTCAGATGATGCAGGTAAGTAGGCTAGCTCAGATGATGCAGGTAGGCAGGCTAGCTCAGATGATGCAGGTAAGCAGGCTAGCTCAGATGATGCAGGTAGGCAGGCTAGCTCAGATGATGCAGGTAAGTAGGCTAGCTCAGATGATGCAGGTAAGTAGGCTAGCTCAGATGATGCAGGTAGGCAGGCTAGCTCAGATGATGCAGGTAAGTAGGCTAGCTCAGATGATGCAGGTAAGTAGGCTAGCTCAGATGATGCAGGTAGGCAGGCTAGCTCAGATGATGCAGGTAGGTAGGGTAGCTCAGATGATGCAGGTAAGTAGGCTAGCTCAGATGATGCAGGTAGGTAGGCTAGCTCAGATGATGCAGGTAGGCAGGCTAACTCAGATGATGCAGGTAGGTAGGCTAGCTCAGATGATGCAGGTAAGTAGGATAGCTCAGATGATGCAGGTAAGTAGGCTAGCTCAGATGATGCAGGTAGGCAGGCTAGCTCAGATGATGCAGGTAGGTAGGCTAGCTCAGATGATGCAGGTAAGTAGGCTAGCTCAGATGATGCAGGTAAGTAGGCTAGCTCAGATGATGCAGGTAGGCAGGCTAGCTCAGATGATGCAGGTAAGTAGGCTAGCTCAGATGATGCAGGTAGGCAGGCTAGCTCAGATGATGCAGGTAGGTAGGCTAGCTCAGATGTCTCAGGTAACTAGGGGCTATCTCAGATGCTGTGGAGATGCAGGTAAGGAGGCTAGCTCAGATGAAGAGATGTGGAGGTGCAGGTAAGGAGGCTAGCTCAGATGAAGAGATGTGGAGGTGCAGGTAAGGAGGCTAGCTCAGATGAAGAGATGTGGAGGTGCAGGTAAGGAGGCTAGCTCAGATGAAGAGATGTGGAGGTGCAGGTAAGGAGGCTAGCTCAGATGAAGAGATGTGGAGGTGCAGGTAAGGAGGCTAGCTCAGATGAAGAGCTGTGGAGTTGTCAAACTGACCTCCACTGCAAGCCAAGCATTAAATGGACTGCTGTTGAGAGGACTAAGCTCTGCCCATAGTGAATTAGTGGCTCCACTTGGTTGTGTGTGTGTGTGTGTGTGTGTGTGTGTGTGTGTGTGTGTGTGTGTGTGTGTGTGTGTGTGTGTGTGTGTGTGTGTGCGCGCGTGCGTGCGTGCGTGCGTGCACTGTGTGTGTGTGTGTGTGTGTGTGTGTGTGTGTGTGTGTGTGTGTGTGTGTGTGTGTGTGTGTGTGTGTGCGTGTGGAGGGAGGGCTTGGAGCCAAAGGGGCATCTGTGTGTTATAGTTCTTTTTACGAGAGAGCCAAAACAAATCTTGATCAAACTTGGATCAGCTGCCGTTACCACATACTAAGCACAACATTTGAACTTTTTGTGTTATTAGATTGAGCGTTACTATAAAAGCAATACTGCTTAAGTCCAAGGACACATCAATTATTGATGTGTCCTGAGAGACTTTCTAAAACCTGTAAAACTCATAACACTGGGATAAATGCAGCTACCGGGAAGTCTTACTATCAGAACGAAATCATTTTTTTCCTTTCTGATCCCCCCCTCCCCTTTTTCGCCCCAATTGTACTTTTTTATACTAGCAATCTCGCTCGCCCGCCTTGCAGCTCGCCCACTGCGCGTCACATACTGTTTGGCCTGCAATAGCCTCGCCTGGGTGATGACATCACTGATGACATCATCACTGACCTTAGCCTCAGCCAGGAAGGATGACATGATGACATCATCACTGATGACATAATTAGGGCAATCGCCTAATTAAACATATCCGGCTCCGTCAGGTCACACGGGTGCTCTTTACACCCCCTGAAGGTTTCAGCCCGATCGCACGTAAAACGGCATAGCTGTGGCCGGCCAAAATTCATTCTTATTATAGGATCATTTTGGTTTTTCAAAATGTAAAACATACTGTACACAATGACAGTACAGAAATATTCACAATAAAAGACAAACCAAAAAAAGATAATAAAGAGAGAAAAATACGTACATTGAGAGATATAATATCCTCACAGTAGAGTGGAGCAATTAGATAGATCATTCAGATAGTCATTCAATCAAGTGGGATGGAAGATCCTCCATGTAGTTGAGAAAAGGCTGCAAGATTTGATAGAAACGATTTATCTTCTTCTTTAACGAGTAGGTTATCTTTTCCAGAGGTATGCAGCTCTTCACTTCTGAGAGCCACATTCCAATTGGCAATGGGAGGTCTGACTTCCATTTCACTGCGATACATTTTTTGGCAATGACCAGGAGGATTTTGATGGAGTGACTGACTATGTGTAAGGTTACAGTTTGAGAAGTTGCCCAGAAGGCATATCTCAGGATCCATTGGAAAAGTAATATTGTGAATTGTCGATATAGCATCACAAACCCCCTGCCAGAAACCTTGTAGCTTATTACAATGCCAGGTGGAATGAAGGAAATGCCCTCTTCTAGATTAGACCACATCTAAAACAGAGGGGTGAGAGATTAGAATTGAACCCCCATGTAGTTTGGAGGGTGTGAAATAAATCTGATGTAAAAAAATTTTTTACATTAATTTCTAGATGATCAATGTTCTCCCCAATTGTACTTGGCCAATTTTCCCCCATGCTGCCCCGGGTCGCTGCTCCACCCTCTACCGATCTGGGCAGAGCCGTAGACTAGCACCAAGCTTCCTCCGACACATGCCAGCCGCTTCTTTTCACCTTACAGCAGGGAGCTTAATATGCTATTCCCACCAGTTCCCTTCTGCCCCACGACCAGGCTCCCCGACTGACCAGAGGAGGCGCTAGTGCAGCGACCACGACACGACACATGCACTCAATCTGGTTTCCCATCCGCAGACACAGCGGCATGTTGGGGTCAAAAGGGTGCAGTTACGTCCTTTTGACAGCAAACTTTACCGGTAAAACTTAAGGGTTGTGTCCTTTTTGGCACTGAAAAGATCTCACTCAGACCATTCAATTGATATATATATACCGGTAATACCCATATTCGCCCCAAAATCGCACTTAGGCCCCCTTTGGCTCCAAGCCCTCGATATGTAGCCTATGTGCGTGCGTTGCTTGTCAGTCAGTCAGTCACCCTTTGGAGCCCGTCGACAGTGATGCTCCAAAAGTCCCACGCATTTCCCATGCTGCACTCACACCAAGCAGTGAGTCCCACCACACACACTCGCTCTCTCTCCCTGTCACGTCCTCTACTCCTCTCCTCTCCATCCCCCCATTGTCACCACCGCCATCATCACCATCATCATCATCATACCACTTTGTTTTCAGCTGATGTTCAGCACGATGACCTCATCTCTGGACGAGGATAATTACCAAATGGGGACACCGTGTTTTAACAGCCATTTTCAGGTCAACGACTCGCGCACGTTTTGTTGTTCTCTGCTGCGAAACTTGCCCCGGTGTTCCTGTTCTGTTCCTTCCACCCCTTCCCCAGCCAGCCCCGTGGCCGTGCATACATCGATCCACAGCGACATCGCTCATGAGGAGCAGCAATCGCTGTCATTCCTCTCACTGTTGGTGAGAACGTTCTAATCTGGGAACATTGTGTCCGTGCAGTGCGAGAAGTTAAAAGAGCGGGGCGAACGTGATTGTGGAGAATGTGGCATGGTTTTGCAGAATGCCCAACCAATTAAACTCACTCACGCCGAAGCTATGTTTGTGCGCCAAACGCTCCAGTGAACGCAAAGTAGAATATACATTTCATGACCGCACTGATGCAGATGAGAGGACGACTGAGAAGAGAGGCGGCGGCGGCGGCGAGCGCGCAAAGGGGAAAGTGTTTGTTTGTTGTGCGTCGTTGACCCCAGAATAAAAAAAATACAAAAAATAAAAAGTCTCGCACATGTGGCATAGTTTTGTTTGGGTTTTATTTCCCTGCTGCACATTGGGAGTGAGAGCTAAACGGCCATGTTTGGTTAGTGTGACCTGGTTAGGGGGGGTGTGGAGTCAGAGGCAGGCTAGCAGGTGGTTGTAGATGGAGACCCTGCGGGGTGAGTTAGAGCACCGGGCTAACAGGGGCTGCTGCTGCTGCTGCGCTGGTATGTCACTCACCTTGAGCATGTAGAACACGATCCGTGTGGAAGCAGCAGGAGGTGTGGGGGGGGGAGGGCTCGAGCGTTCCTCTCCCTGCCTGGACATAGTTCACAGAAGTGGGCCAGCGTGGGACTATACTGAGGCCTGCCTGGGCTCTCTGGGAGGAGGCAGACTCTTCACAGCATTCGGCCGATGCCTGTGAATAAATCAAGAGAAGATATGTGACGAAATTCTGTGGCTTTACTGACTGGTGTCTTATCTGTTTGTTTACTAAAGAGGAAATCAGGACATGGCCGCAGGGAATGTCGCGCATACTCGACCCGGCGAGTCAAGACGACACTATTAGATACCGGGCCCCCGTTTTTATTGCCATTTTAATTAAAGGCGGACACATGCCTGAATCCACAACACCCATCACTACCCTATTCATTCTCCACTAACACCCGTCACTGCGCTACGTGTCAGTTTGAAGGAGCAGCATTCGGGGAATGTAACTCATGTCGTACGTGCCTCGAGGTTGCCGCAGAAATGAAGCACATAGGTGTAAAGAAATGCCAGTCAGCCTCTCTCTCTCTCCACGGCTCCTTCAGGCCCTCCGCTCCTCCTCGCTTTCCCTGGCAGTGCGCTGGCGAAGGCCCGGGGCCCAGGAATGCTGTGCCCATCTGTCAACATGGAGCTGCCTTCCCTGGCAGATGCCACAGAGAGAGGATTTTGTAACCTGGCCCTGGGTGCATTTCATAACCCAGCCTGGGAGCTTGCAGAGAGGCCTTGGAGATTATGTGCTGGGGGGGTGAGATGGAGCTGTGTGTGTGTGCGCGTGTGTGTGTGTGTGTGTGTGTATTAGGCTTTCTCTTAACGACTGGTTTAGACAACATTATCTACACATTGTTCTTGAAATTGAGATATAAAAGTAGATTGTTCTTCTGTAAACGTTCTGTAAACCATCTACCTAAAACATCTGGGCGCTTGCGCTGCACTTCATCTCCATCTCTCCCGTTCGTCTCACCTCCGCTCTCCTCCGCCTTGACCTCCTCTCTCCTCCTCCTCCTCCTCCTCCTCCTCCTCCTCCTCCTCCTCCTCCTCCTCCTCCTCTCTCCTCCTCCTCCTCCTCTTCCTCATCTCGTATCTCCAGCCGGCGCTCCTGCCTCTCCTCGTGATATTTATAATGAATGGTGTTCTCTATGTGGGGCCTGAATGTGTGTGGTGGAGCCAAGGGAGCACCATCTGACTGATGATTCTGTCTGCGCGAGTCTCTCTCTCTCTCTCTTACACACAAACACACACACACACACACACACACAGACTCACGCACGCACGCACGCGCGCGCGCACGCACACACACACACACACACACACACACACACACACACACACAGGCACGCCTGACCTGCTGGGAACACAGGGTCTTGGTGTATCAGGCCTCTTTGGCAGAGGCAATTAGAAAGGTCCGGACGGAGCACAAGCTCTCTTCTCATGCTGTCCCCATTAGAGCGAGCGGGACAGAGACAGGCAGTGAGGAGGAGACAGGGCAGAGGACAGAGACAGGCAGTGAGGAGGAGACAGGACAGAGGACAGAGATCAGGCAGTGAGGAGGAGACAGGGCAGAGGACAGAGACAGGCAGTGAGGAGGAGACAGGACAGAGGACAGAGATCAGGCAGTGAGGAGGAGACAGGGCAGAGGACAGAGACAGGCAATGAGGAGGAGACAGGACAGAGGACAGAGACAGACAGTGAGGAGGAGACAGAGCAGAGGACAGAGACAGACAGTGAGGAGGAGACAGGACAGAGGACAGAGACAGGCAGTGAGGAGGAGACAGGGCAGAGGACAGAGACAGGCAGTGAGGAGGAGACAGGGAAGAGGACAGAGACAGGCAGTGAGGAGGAGACAGGGCAGAGGACAGAGACAGGCAGTGAGGAGGAGACAGGGCAGAGGACAGAGACAGGCAGTGAGGAGGAGACAGGGCAGAGGACAGATACAGGCAGTGAGGAGGAGACAGGGCAGAGGACAGAGACAGGCAGTGAGGAGAAGACAGGGCAGAGGACAGAGACAGGCAGTGAGGAGGAGACAGGCAGTGAGGAGGAGACAGGGCAGAGGACAGAGACAGACAGTGAGGAGGAGACAGGGCAGAGGACAGAGACAGGCAGTGAGGAGGAGACAGGGCAGAGGACAGAGACAGGCAGTGAGGAGGAGACAGGGCAGAGGACAGAGACAGGCAGTGAGGAGGAGACAGGGAAGAGGACAGAGACAGACAGTGAGGAGGAGACAGGGCAGAGGACAGAGACAGACAGTGAGGAGGAGACAGGGCAGAGGACAGAGACAGGCAGTGAGGAGGAGACAGGGAAGAGGACAGAGACAGGCAGTGAGGAGGAGACAGGGCAGAGGACAGAGACAGGCAGTGAGGAGGAGACAGGGCAGCGGACAGAGACAGGCAGTGAGGAGGAGACAGGGCAGAGGACAGAGACAGGCAGTGAGGAGGAGACAGGGCAGAGGACAGAGACAGGCAGTGAGGAGGAGACAGGGAAGAGGACAGAGACAGACAGTGAGGAGGAGACAGGGCAGAGGACAGAGACAGGCAGTGAGGAGGAGACAGGGCAGAGGACAGAGACAGGCAGTGAGGAGGAGACAGGGCAGAGGACAGAGACAGGCAGTGAGGAGGAGACAGGGCAGAGGACCCACATTAACACACCCAAACACACACACACACATGCGTGCACACACAGTGGTCCTACAGTAACCTCACGCAGCCCCTGTGCTCACTAAGGTGACTCGGAGCACAGAGGAGTATTTACGGCGCACTGAGTTATAATTAGCATTATTTATTTACTACTCTCTTTTTCCCCCCCTCAGCCATGTTTGACTGCCCCGACAGTCTTTGGAGTGACTGTCGAGGAGAAAGGTGACGCTGTCGCGTCCGTGTCCCCGCAGTCCGTTGTCCAATGCGGAAGGTAATGGCCGAGCGATGCCTGATCTGTTCATCTGCCATTCTGACCAGGCTTTCTGCAGTGAGTCCAGACACTATCTGTATGCCAGGGCCATGACATACTGATCAATGTCCAGACACTATTTGTATAACAGGACCATGACATACTGATCAATGTCCAGACACTATTTGTATAACAGGACCATGACATACTGATCAATGTCCAGACACTATTTGTATAACAGGACCATGACATACTGATCAATGTCCAGACACTATCTGTATAACAGGACCATGACATACTGATCAATGTCCAGACACTATTTGTATAACAGGACCATGACATACTGATCAATGTCCAGACACTATTTGTATAACAGGACCATGACATACTGATCAATGTCCAGACACTATTTGTATAACAGGACCATGACATACTGATCAATGTCCAGACACTATTTGTATAACAGAACCATGACATACTGATCAATGTCCAGACACTATCTGTATGCCAGAACCATGACATACTGATCAATGTCCAGACACTATCTGTATGCCAGAACCATGACATACTGATCAATGTCCAGACACTATTTGTATAACAGGACCATGACATACTGATCAATGTCCAGACACTATTTGTATAACAGGACCATGACATACTGATCAATGTCCAGACACTATTTGTATAACAGGACCATGACATACTGATCAATGTCCAGACACTATTTGTATAACAGGACCATGACATACTGATCAATGTCCAGACACTATTTGTATAACAGGACCATGACATACTGATCAATGTCCAGACACTATTTGTATAACAGGACCATGACATACTGATCAATGTCCAGACACTATTTGTATAACAGAACCATGACATACTGATCAATGTCCAGACACTATCTGTATGCCAGAACCATGACATACTGATCAATGTCCAGACACTATCTGTATGCCAGAACCATGACATACTGATCAATGTCCAGACACTATTTGTATAACAGGACCATGACATACTGATCAATGTCCAGACACTATTTGTATAACAGGACCATGACATACTGATCAATGTCCAGACACTATTTGTATAACAGGACCATGACATACTGATCAATGTCCAGACACTATTTGTATAACAGGACCATGACATACTGATCAATGTCCAGACACTATTTGTATAACAGGACCATGACATACTGATCAATGTCCAGACACTATTTGTATAACAGGACCATGACATACTGATCAATGTCCAGACACTATTTGTATAACAGAACCATGACATACTGATCAATGTCCAGACACTATCTGTATGCCAGAACCATGACATACTGATCAATGTCCAGACACTATCTGTATAACAGGACCATGACATACTGATCAATGTCCAGACACTATTTGTATAACAGGACCATGACATACTGATCAATGTCCAGAAACTATCTGTATGCCAGAACCATGACATACTGATCAATGTCCAGACACTATTTGTATAACAGGACCATGACATACTGATCAATGTCCAGACACTATTTGTATAACAGGACCATGACATACTGATCAATGTCCAGACACTATTTGTATAACAGGACCATGACATACTGATCAATGTCCAGACACTATTTGTATAACAGGACCATGACATACTGATCAATGTCCAGACAATATCTGTATGCCAGAACCATGACATACTGATCAATGTACAGACACTATTTGTATAACAGGACCATGACATACTGATCAATGTCCAGACACTATTTGTATAACAGGACCATGACATACTGATCAATGTCCAGACACTATTTGTATAACAGGACCATGACATACTGATCAATGTCCAGACACTATCTGTATAACAGGACCATGACATACTGATCAATGTCGAGACACTATTTGTATAACAGGACCATGACATACTGATCAATGTCCAGACACTATTTGTATAACAGGACCATGACATACTGATCAATGTCCAGACACTATTTGTATAACAGGACCATGACATACTGATCAATGTCCAGACACTATTTGTATAACAGGACCATGACATACTGATCAATGTCCAGACACTATTTGTATAACAGGACCATGACATACTGATCAATGTCCAGACACTATTTGTATAACAGAACCATGACATACTGATCAATGTCCAGACACTATCTGTATAACAGGACCATGACATACTGATCAATGTCCAGACACTATCTGTATGCCAGAACCATGACATACTGATCAATGTACAGACACTATTTGTATAACAGGACCATGACATACTGATCAATGTCCAGACACTATCTGTATGCCAGAACCATGACATACTGATCAATGTACAGACACTATTTGTATAACAGGACCATGACATACTGATCAATGTCCAGACACTATTTGTATAACAGGACCATGACATACTGATCAATGTCCAGACACTATTTGTATAACAGGACCATGACATACTGATCAATGTCCAGACACTATCTGTATAACAGGACCACGACATACTGATCAATGTCCAGACACTATTTGTATAACAGGACCATGACATACTGATCAATGTCCAGACACTATTTGTATAACAGGACCATGACATACTGATCAATGTACAGACACTATTTGTATAACAGGACCATGACATACTGATCAATGTCCAGACACTATCTGTATGCCAGAACCATGACATACTGATCAATGTCCAGACACTATCTGTATGCCAGAACCATGACATACTGATCAATGTCCAGACACTATCTGTATGCCAGAACCATGACATACTGATCAATGTCCAGACACTATATGTATGCCAGAACCATGACATACTGATCAATGTACAGACACTATTTGTATAACAGGACCATGACATACTGATCAATGTCCAGACACTATTTGTATAACAGGACCATGACATACTGATCAATGTCCAGACACTATTTGTATAACAGGACCATGACATACTGATCAATGTCCAGACACTATCTGTATAACAGGACCATGACATACTGATCAATGTCCAGACACTATTTGTATAACAGGACCATGACATACTGATCAATGTCCAGACAATATCTGTATGCCAGAACCATGACATACTGATCAATGTACAGACACTATTTGTATAACAGGACCATGACATACTGATCAATGTCCAGACACTATTTGTATAACAGGACCATGACATACTGATCAATGTCCAGACACTATTTGTATAACAGGACCATGACATACTGATCAATGTCCAGACACTATCTGTATAACAGGACCATGACATACTGATCAATGTCCAGACACTATTTGTATAACAGGACCATGACATACTGATCAATGTCCAGACACTATTTGTATAACAGGACCATGACATACTGATCAATGTCCAGACACTATTTGTATAACAGGACCATGACATACTGATCAATGTCCAGACACTATTTGTATAACAGAACCATGACATACTGATCAATGTCCAGACACTATCTGTATGCCACAACCATGACATACTGATCAATGTCCAGACACTATCTGTATGCCAGAACCATGACATACTGATCAATGTCCAGACACTATCTGTATGCCAGAACCATGACATACTGATCAATGTCCAGACACTATTTGTATAACAGGACCATGACATACTGATCAATGTCCAGACACTATTTGTATAGCTACTTTTAGCCGGAGCTAAAAATAGGAAGCTAACAACAGGAGAAATAAAAGACTACTACTACTGGCATCCAGTGGAGTTTGATGGAACATCTTGAGGAGCTTGACTTTGCTGGTGACATTGCACTAGTACTACTCTTGATATACCCACCAGCAGATGTAAGACAAGGCCCAGCTGCTGGAAACAACTGCAGCTGAGCTTGGACTTAAAGTAAATGGACCAAAAACCCAAATCATGCAGATCAACAAGCAGAAATCCTATAACTACCAGGGACCAGAGACTTGAAGACGTTACAGCTGTGGATGGTGGAACAGAGGAGGATGTAAAGACAAGAATCGGGAAAGCAAGAACAGCATTCAACATCCTAAGATCTGGAAATCCCCCAAAATATCTCACTCAAGACGAAGCTCAAAATCTTCAACTCCACCATTAGGACCATATTGCTGCTGTATGGATCAGAAACCTGGAAGAACTCCACTAACATCATCAACAAGGCAAGCTGCAGTCATTCATTAACCCATTGATACCTGATGCAGCATTTGCGTGTATATCCCTCATTTGTGTGTGTATCCCTTTAAGACCGCGGTTCGCGGTCTTAAAGGGATACACACACAAATGCTGCATCAGGTATCAATGGGTTAACCAGTGTCTAAGACGTCTCCTGGGGCTCTACTGGTCAAACACAATCAACAACACCAGCCTGTGGGAACGCACCAAACAAGGAACAATAGAACAGTGGTTACCAACCATAGGGTCGCGACCCCAAGTGGGGTCGCCAGATTTTTTTTTTTTTTTTTTTTTTACACCACACACATTTTAATACTACCGAAGATGATTACGGTCACTTGCGATTTTAATTTTATTTTTAGTCCTGAGTTTAAAGTGATAATCTCTAAGATTTCAGTTTTGTTCTCTTGGGTGACACCTATGGCGATGAGTGGTAATTGCAGGTGAAATCCACACACTGATGCATTATGTGACATTATGTCACTATATACTGCAAAGGATTCTTTCATCATTTGGGCTCTGTACACCACCACAGACTTGAAATGAAACAATCAATATGTCCTTTTAACTGCAGACTTCCAGCTTTAATTCGGGGTTATTTACATCCAAATCAGGTGAACGGTGTAGGAATTACAATACAGGGACCAAAATCACATTTTAAGGGACCAAAATGGTTGGACAAACTAACATAATCATTTTTTTATTTAACCTTTATTTAACCAGGCAAGTCATTAAGAACAAATTCTTATTTACAATGGCGACCATGCAATCGTCCAAATGGTTTCTGAAGCATTTGACAGAATATGAGCAGATAATATTGCCCGAAACACTTCAGAATGAATCTGGCTGCTGTTGTCAGTAGTCACATCATCTATAAATGCAAGGGAATCAGTTCTGTGAACAGTCATACATGGCCACGTGTGGACATGTATGACATTGAATGTCAATGTCAATGTCATTGGAACTGGTTCCCTTGTATTTACCGATGATGCAACTGTTGACATCAGCAGCAGAATAAATTCTGAAGTGTTTCGGACAATATTATCTGCTCATATTCAGTCAAATGTGTGTGTGTATGTGTGTGTGTGTGTGTGTGTGTGTGTGTGTGTGTGTGTGTGTGTGTGTGTGTGTGTGTGTGTGCGTGCGTGCGTGCGTGCGTGCGTGCGTGCGTGCGTGCGTGCGCGTGCGTGCGTGCGTGTGTGTGTGCGTGTGTGTGTGTGTGGGCGGGCCTGATGCGCAGCAGAGGCCACATCTTTGACCAGAGACGTGCACAGAGACCAGTGCTCTTTTCCACACCGCCTTCGTCTCCACATGAATTATCTATCGTGTGGTAATCAAGCCTCTCCGGCAAAGCCTTATTACATCGTTGGTCATTTAGCCTATTAGCAACGGCCTTACGTCATTCCTTGGTCAACTCCAATTGCACGGGGGAAGAGAGCAGTCAGCATGTTAAATGGGCTGGAGAAGCCTGGGGGAATTAAGAGCCATACATACATACATACAGTACAGCAGTGTGACACAAGCCCGTCACGCCGAGCTGAGACAGCTTGGACAGGTTTGCAGAGGCTGGGGGGACAATATGATGAGCTCGTGAATAATGCAAACTAATATTCAGAGAGCAAAAGGAGGACATTACGTTGTATATTTACATAGCCAGAGCGTATAAAACAGCTCCTAACAGACCAGTCATGTCCTATTTAGGGGGTGACAGGGTAGGTTACTGTCCTGCAAGCTGACACTGATGACGACACACTGACACTGTGCCACTTAGCCTGCACTGTCACACACATGTTGACCGTTTGCCGACATATTGGATCACGATGCTGGATAACAGGGTCAATCGTCAGAGTGCATTCTGTCAGGGAATCACAAATAACCAGATGTTAATATAGCTTGAAACGTATCATCATCAGAGCAAACGTAACATTTGTATGAAACAATCCTTTATACATATTAAGTAGGTTGGTCACGCCACAAGAGCAACATTTTTTACAATAGGTTGGAAAAACTCCAGCATCCTTTTACTGTAATAGGCTACCCGTTATGAATGCAGAGGCAATGTTGAGGAAATTAAGAATAGCCTAGGTGGGTTGGAGATATGAGAAAATGTGCTCTGCAAACTGAATGAGTTGAGGATGTAGTAGAATGTGGAATTGTGTTTCTTCGATTCAGAAAGCCATGGTGAAAAAGAGATATTAATATATGGTTGGGATGCAAACCACTGTGTGATGCTGCCCCCCTGTGGCCATTTCTGCTACTGATCAAAAGGAAAAACATGCACTGCAGCAGTCAAAAGTAGATACGAGCTAGTAGAACAGCTGTCATCTACACATTGATTAAGTGCACAGCAATTGCAACAGCAACCTGAAGAGTTGAGCATTTGCACATAATATAATCAAACAAAAAAGAGAGTCAAAAGGACTCAAACGGAAAATGGAGTGAAACGGATCCCTATACTTGTAGTAAATGAATGTCCCTGCTGCATATCAGTCTGTAACTATGATGCAGTGTCTATTTCTACATCCTGTCTGTACCGAAAACAAATACCAACCGGCCCTGGTCGTCTGGCAATTAAAGTTATATTCTATTATATTCTATTCTGTATATGTCAACATGGGACAACCTGTCCCTGGAAATCCATTCATCAGCTCACGAGCTGGAGCACAGCAGTGTCCTACCAGTGACCTCAAACATCAGCATCAGCTGGAGGGCCGTAGACAAAACTAAAGCAGCACACTCGGACTCGGCACAGGGGAGCAGCCATCCTCTTACGTCCTCTGGGGCCATCGCACCACCTTGAACTCAGCGGTAGACCGTGTGAAGCCTTGCCAAGCCTAAGAACATGAACCGGTGTGTGTGTGCGTGCGCGTGTGTGTACGTACGTGTGTGTGTGTGTGTGTGTGTGTGTGTGTGTGTGTGTGTGTGTGTGTGTGTGTGTGTGGGGTTGGGAGGAGGCAGAGGACGGAGGCGAGAGGCGATGCTGCTGCTCCCTGCACCAGACAAGACAAATGATGCACAGACAGATGGCACTCGACATAACTTTCATCCCAAGTTAGTTTCCAGTTACGACGACTGGCAGACTCTGGATTAGCAGACGCTTTAGGGTTGCGGTTACATTCATGTCACGCAATAAATCGGTGGTTCTCAACGTCGGGTCCGGGGACCACCGGGGGGGTCCTTGAGGGGGTTCCATGGGGTCCCCAGCAAACTGATGAATTGTCAAACTACAGAATGATTTCATTTACAAGAAGTAGAGAATGTAGAAGAGTGACTATTTTGATCATATTTTCTCTGTTATTTCTCTGCCTACAATACATGGTTCGAATTCTGGACAAAATCTTATCTAATAATAAAAAAATATTCTCAGAAATCTTATCAAATGAGTCGGTGGCCCAAATGTGGACTAAAGTAGGGGTCCTTGGTATGAAAACGGCAATCATTTCTATAAATGATAGTATGTTGATCAACAAATTTTCAACTTAAATGTAGGCTACAACTTTTTCCTCACCGTGTATGGCTACCATCATCCTTCCTTATCAGAAAAATCACCACCATCATCATGAACAGAGTGAATAGACAACAGATTACTGCTGCAAGCCACTGTCTGATCTAGTTCCTCCAGTGGCCACATGGTGGTAGTCTAGCATGAGGCGTGTTGAAGCGGGGAGTTTGGGGGTGAGGCTGCCAAAAGGTTTGCCTGACTGAGTCAAAAAACCCATCGGTCCTGTCCACACAGCAGACAGCTCATGAAATCTCATCCCCAGTTACTAATATTATATGAAAGAGTCGGGTGTGAGAGAGAGATCAGACGCGGCGTGAGAGTACAGTTGCCGTGGCCTGGCCTTGGACCCGGAGCAAAGTGGACTGCATCCACCATTAATTGATGCATGGGGGAATAGGGAGGCACACGGGAATAGAATCAAAGTCAAAACAGCTGGTGATGTGAATTTCCTAAATATCAGGATAATGTTCTGCTGAGAGTAGAATACCGGGTCTATAGCACGAAATCAGCTGTTGTGATGTTCTGGTGTGACCGGGTCACAAGAAGAAATCAATTCAACGTTTATTTTGCATTTTGAAGGTGGTTTGTGTATAAAGGTTGAAGGAGAGGAACAAACAAGTCCATAGAGAGGCAAAGTGAACGTCACTTCCTGCTTCAGCACTGTACCAGAGATTTTCATCCGCCATTTATTTTCCCATAAGACTTTCGTAAAATGCTTATAAAAATAGTTGTACTTGTTCAAACCAAATGGTTCAGATATATTTAGAATCGGGAGAGACCATAGAACATTCCACTCAGACCAAAACTTAAAAAAAACATAAAAAAGATATTTTCTTTAAATCCGCAGTTTTTTACGTTTTGGTCAGAGTGAAATGTTATGTGGTCTCTCCTGTTTCTAAATATATCTGAACCATTTGGTTTGACCAAGTAAAACTATTTTATAAGCATTTTAAGAAATTTGTATGGCAAAATAAATGGCGGATGAAAATCTCTGGTACAGTGCTGAAGTAGGAAGTGACGTTTCACTTTGGCTCTCTATAATTCCCATCAGGAAAGTCCAGTCATTATTTAGGAGCAGATAAATCAAGATGTAGGCCAGTTTGGAGCTGCTCCATTTGTTTCACAATAGTATAGACTCAATATGTTTGTATCATAATACCCAAATTAACTATAATTGTCTTGCCATAAAGTGACCAAGGAATTATGTTGCGTTCCTCCTGCCACCTTTTCTCATATTCCTCCAACTGATTCTCAGTGGAAATGTGTCTTAGAGGCCATTTACACCTGGCGCTAACATGCGTTTTCTGTGATCAGATTGCAATCAAATTGTGTTTTATCACTTGAAATGCCAGGTGTAAACACCTCCAAAATGCATTGAAGAAGGATTGCAATCTGATCGGCCAAACCACCTCCGTGTAAATGCAATGTGTCCTCTCAATCTGGATACAGCAACTTTATGCAGATTGAGAGGACAACCATTTCTGCAATCAGATTGCAATCAGATTGCAGAAAACGCATGTTAACGCCAGGTGTAAATGGAATCAGGCTGAAGTGATAAAATACAATCTGATGGCAGAAAACGCATGTTAACGCCAGGTGTAAATGGCCTCTTAGTCACAACAGATTAAGGGACAGACAAGCTTTGTTTTCTCATGGAAAACACTAGTGAATATGCATTTGTAGGAGGACATAGGTGTAACAATCTTTATGAATGCTGAATTTCAGGCCTATAGTATTCTCCTGAAAAACCTCTTGCACATAAAATACAACAAGCATGTTTCATTTGCACATATCAAGAGTAGAATAGCCTACTAAGAGAAAACAACTCAAACAGGCTTGTACTGTATATTAGCCTACTTTATCGGTCGAACGAATATTCAAGAAATGTAGGGGAGACCGGGTACAGTTGTAACATTTCTGACATTTACAGTATGTCTGTATCTTGGAGCTCTTTTAAGCCAGTGCATTCAAAATTTGATATGTTACATGTGTCTGCTAGTTAGTAAATGGTGTGTAGTTGTTATCTCTGTAACACAAACAGAAAATGCATAGTTTCTCAAACACAATTGGAGTGAAATGTTACAACTCACTCCACCCATAGTTGTAACATTGGCTACCCTGGGGTGAAATTAGCTTTCAACACTTACAGTAAATGCCTTTTTAATATAACTGTCTTTGTCTTGCACCATCAGTCACAGTGGTGACCATTTGTGCAGGGTAGACGGCGTATACCATTACCCACTTATGTTTCAGCTGGCTTTGGGTCTACCCACTTCTACCGGCAGATTCCAAGCATTGCGTTACGACCGCGAGGCGGACACACCGGAGCTGGTCGCAGCCCGTCTAGTGAACGCCTGTGTCCACCAGATGCTCCACGTGGCGGTCCTGAAGCCTCCCCACAGCGGCTCTCCGCTCTACTCCGCTAAACGTGCCCTGTGTAGTTTTGCTTCCCGCTTCGAGTTGCGTCAAACAGCACAGAGCAGATCGAGCTGGGCAGGAAATAAAACTGTTGATCGTCAAAATAAAAAATGTCAAGGGAAGGGTGAGGGGGGACCAATTTGGCCTCCTTTCAATATACAGTAATATGTATCCCTTCCATTATTTTTGGCAGCTACTTAGGGTCAAATTAACTTAGTGAGTCTGTTTGAAATTCTTATGTCAATGAACTAATTTCAGTAGTTCAGGTAGCCTAATTGTTTCCATTGTTGTGTGTGTGTGTGTGTGTGTGTGTGTGTGTGTGTGTGTGTGTGTGTGTGTGTGTGTGTGTGTGTGTGTGTGTGTGTATGTATGTATGTATGTATATACATACATGCATACATACATACATATATACTGTATATATATATATATATATATATATATATATATATATATTAGGGGTGTCACGATACACTCAGTTCACGATACGATACAATACACGATATTGGGTTCACGATAACGATACAATATTTTAACAATATTTTTTTGCGATCGATTTGTAAGTTGAGGGGGCATCCTCCATGCTAATTTGAGTCATTTCACCATTTTCATCCTCCGTGTCTGTAATGTCCCTCGTCTGTTCGAACAAAGCAATGAAAAGGAGAGCGAGCATGCAATCAGATGCAGATCAGTGCCACCATGTTCAGCTTCTTTGTCTCGCGATATGAGATTTCATCTCAACGATACATATTGTCACGTTTTGATATATCGTGGGACGATATATTGTGACATCCCTAATATATATATATATATATATATATATATATATATATATATACACACACGTGTGTGTGTGTGTGCGCGTGCGTGCATGCATGCACATGTGTGTGTGTGTGTGGGGGGGGGGAGGGGGGGGGGCATAAATAGTCCCCCCACCTCTCCAGGGACCACTACACCACTGGTGGTGACAGACATGTGGCACTCCTGCTGCAGTGCAGGCCTCATAGGACCACAGTAGCACAGGTCTCACACTAACATTTTAACATAATAAAACTGAACAAAATGTGCAAATGTGCCCCAGCTTCAACAATAGACCAATTTCACAGGGGCCATTTTGTGCCGAAAAGGCAGGGTAAACACAGGTGCAAGCAACACACTAATGAGAGTTTCCAAATTCCAATCATTGGAAGTTGGAAACCATCATTAGTGTTTTGCTTGCACCTGTGTTTACCCTGCCTTTTTGGCACAAAATGGCCTCCGTGAAAAGGGTCTATTGAACATTAGTGTAGCCTACGTTGTTACAATGTTGTTACAACTAACCCAGACTCGAATAGCCATGAACTAGCCTTACAGCTAACAGCTAAAACATTAGCACTAACATCTTGCATGAAAGAAAATGAATGAAGCAAACAAAATTACTGTCTTACCTGAAAATTTGTTTTTTCCTTCTAAAATTGGCTGTCTGCCACGTGGTGCTGCTTCCTTACATGAGGACTATAGGACTAAACTGAGCATGTGCAGAGTGAATCAGGTGATTTCGTAACTTGTTCCTGATTGGAGAAATTGAAAGTGATACAACTGACCCCTGTTACAATTACCCAGTCTCCCCTATTTAATGCACAAGCATTTTGAGTGGGCAATAAGCCTTTTCCTTAGAGAAAGTGCAAAATGTTTGCTATTTTGATTATTTGTCCTAATGTGTCTATTGCATTCCAATTACCTAATTACCAAAAGCGTTAATGGATTCTAATCACCAAAAGGCCTCGAGGACATGTCGACAAGAGTGCCCAGCCCATTTTAAAGCGGCGTCTTGCGCCACCAGGAGTGTTTCGGCGGCGGCCACAGACAAACATTTTAATTTGGGTCTCTCTCTCTCTCTCTCTCTCACACACACACGCACGCACGCACGCACGCACACACACACACACACACACACACACACACGCACACGCACACGCACACGCACACGCACAGAAGCCCATTCCGACACGCAAGCCTCAAAATATCCACACCACGTTCGTGCAGCGGAAGTTTTTAAGCAACCTTATCTGCGGCTTTATCTGAGCTGGAGATGTGCTGCAGAAAGACGGGTCAGAGGGGACCGCGGGGCTGATGCAGCCCAAAGCATTAGGGATATGAAACACATGCCAGACCTGTCATGTTCAATTTACAGTTGACAGAATATAAGCTACCATCCAGAGGAACTGATGTAGGCCTATTCAGTTTGGGGCGTCTAATTCATAGGATTAATGACCCATAAGGCCATGTAGCCTACTTTACTTTTCTTTGTATTTATCTGAGCAACAATTGATGACAGAAATGCAGCCAAGCGAAGATGTATTTGAGCAAAAACGATTGCACTCCAACAAAGCTCCCGGACTTAACGCGTAAAGGCCAATGGAAATCAATCACGGAGAAAACATTTTCCATGCCGTGCGCTTCCTCGTGGCTTCGTTTACTTTATTTCACCAATTATTACAGCGAGAGACGGGCCAGTGTTGACTCTCACTGCGCCCGGGGAAGATTTCACGGCCATTCATCAGCTCGCGAGGCGCGCAAATAGTCTTTAAAACTATAAACACCCTCGCTCGAGTCGGAGACAGGGGGACCCATTTAGCCCGTGGCTGCCTACGCTAAACGCTGGAGATAAAACAAACGATAATACTGTCTGTCTCCTGTGACCGTCTCCAAAGGCATTAATAGCAGGTTTAGTGCCAACCGTGCATTGGGCAGCTTTTGGAAATGCGTTATTACGCACAGTTCTCACCATTTCCATGCTGTCCAGAGAAAAGTTTCAAAGTTATCCCGTGTGATGATAATAGGCATATATTATAGGCTATTAAATAAATAATTACACCGTTTATTTGCCCCTTTAGGTAAATTATCTTCTCGCTGCCCCATCTCCAGAGTAACTATGAAACAGTGGGTGTCTTGCTCAAAAGCACTTCAGTAGAGCGGATATTTGCTGACATGGGACTTGAACCCAGGCCTCTAGTTCAAGGATGGTCTCTCTAAACACTAGACCACCTTGCCGACCATAAAAGGCTTTAAACTGACAAAACTGGAAGCATGTCTTAACGCAATGAAATAGGACTTTAAAAAAAAGGCAATACAAAGTGTCATAATGTGACACTCGCAGACCTGGCCTGCAGCGTGGGTGGGTGGGTGGGAGGGAGGGAGGGTGCAGGTTTGTTGTCATCTGTTATCACGTCCTGATAAGCCCGACAGTGGCTCCAGGATCTCTCGGAGGCAGACAGCAGAGTGTCGCTCCTGGTTTCAGGTTCCGTGTTCAGGGACCAACTTGTTGTCTGCTCCGTTTCCCGTCGGATTAAACTATTTACGCACGCACGCCACGCACACTATCCCCAGCTAAAATCTCTCAAGAAACACAAGGCCTGTAGGTTAGTGCAGTGTTGGCTATACTCAGCTGTTGAAATATTTAGAGATGATAAGATAACGTTAGTTTATGCACTGTTGTATAAATTATGTCTGCTAGGCTCCTCGAAGATCTGTGTCGAAATACTGTGCCAGAATAAACTGGGATAAATGCAATGTTGTGCGTAATGACGAACTGCAACACTGGGAAAAAAACAAAACACCCAAACAAGTCTAGTGAGAATACATTAGGCTACATTACAGAATAGTTTCCTTAAAACAAGTGGGGGGCGGGGGAATCTGCCTGCAGTGAGGTGATTTCACCTGTTTCCAGTGCAGTTTCAATTGTTTCTATGAAAGAAAGAAACAAAACTCAATATAAGGCAGAATAAGAAAGATCGTTCAACTCAAGAGAAGTGTTGATATCAGTTGGTTTATGGAAATAGATCACTTAAGATGTATTTACTGTTAAATAGGCTACGATTTTGATTATGCGATTTGATTTATTTTGCAGCATATGAACACACGTATATTAGGCCTGCATGCAAGGCATAATTTTACGTCATTTGTAATGGAAGCAGCAGTGGCTCCATATGAGGGTCCCACTGGCTCCCCCTTCCCACCTCTGCGTCACTGGAGAGGGAGGCCAGGGAAAAGTTAGGAGACGAGGTTGACATTCAAAATGCACACTTCACTCAAGATCAGTCCGGTATAACAAACTAACACTTGAGCTGAGTAAATATTAACAGGAACTGGAGAGAGTTTGTAGGCAGGGTTTTTGTTGTTGTTGCCTGCTTATGACAGGTTTATAGGTTTTTGTTCTTGGCAATGTTTCCTAGCCCGACCACGTCCACTCCCTTCTCTGTAAAGGATATATTAAACTTGGAGCAGAGTCATGACGACATGGTATCTTTGGACATTTCTTCTCGTATGGACTGCACCGTGCCGAGCTCCTCCTGCATGCTGGCCCGCTTAAAGCAGGAACCTCTCCGGGAGATGTCGTCCGGAGCCTCGCTGTTTGGAGGAGATCTCCATGAGTCTAAAGCCAGCAGAAGTAATGAACTCAGCTTCACTTCTACCTTTTATGCGAAATCCCTTATAGAAATGGACATAGTGAAGGACGGTAAATCAGACTGTTTTGAGGGAAAACACAAAAAAGGTGAGTTGTAGTCTAGACCAAAAATGTATAGGCTCAAATGGTTTGTCCGAACCGCAACACGGCAATAACTCTAAAGCAAAATATGGATTTTTTTTAACTGTATATTTTAATTGCGTTTCTGAATCGATCAATACAACCCTTAATTGATGGTTACGATTTATAAATGGCTTCAAATAAAATAATCAACAGTCTACTTAAGATTGCATTAGAATAAATACCATACATTTCCAAATTAAGCATAGCCTAAATTATACATCATGTTATACACAATATAGGCCCTATTTTGTTGGCGCTTTTATCTAAAGCGTTTTACAGTAGGCCTATGAGCATCATGGGTGGTCCAGTGGGACTCGAACCAAACATTGGCAGGATTAGGATGAGGTAAAAGTTCAAGTTATTGTTCCATCGTGCAGGTAGGCTATATCATACATTATTTATTATTATTTACAGCAACAGTTTAGCAGCATAGGCTATGCATATGCTTCCTATAATAATAATCTTTTATTTTTCCACGTCAGAAGCGTTCAGTCCTCCAGCCGATATGGAGTACATGAAGGCCGAGGATCCAGACCTGCCCAAGCCGCGGCGGCGCAGGAAGCCGCGGGTCCTCTTCTCCCAGGCGCAGGTGTACGAGCTGGAGCGGCGCTTCAAGCAGCAGAGATACCTGTCCGCACCGGAGAGAGACCACCTGGCCGGGGTGCTCAAACTCACCCCGACCCAAGTGAAGATCTGGTTCCAGAACAGGAGGTACAAGTGCAAGCGGCAGAGGCAGGACCAGAGCCTGGAGATGGTGTCCCTCCCGCCGCCCAGGAGAGTCTCGGTCCCGGTCCTAGTGCGCGACGGGAAGCCTTGCCTCGCAGACACGGCCACCTACAACACCTCCTACAACATGGGCCACATCAACCATTTCACTTACAACAACTACCCGGCCTTCAGTAATTACCCCAGCCCGGGCTGCAACACGAACTACGCTTGCAATTATCCAACCACCGTGCAAGGATCCTCCAGCTGCAGCAACGGGAGTTACATGAACTTTGGGGTAGGGGACCTGAATAATGTGCAAAACACATTTTCCTCTAGTAATGGGGTGTCCTCATTACATGGCATTAGGACATGGTAAAATAAGGGTGTTAAATGACCAAATATAGAAAGGCGTATTGGCTTTGTGCTTGATTACTTTGCGGAGCCTGTATAACTTCACTATTTAATAACTTACGTAGCAGTTTTTTCATTTTTATCTGCACCAGTTTTTGTTTAATTTCATGGCCACATTAGCTCAAGGCAAAGGTCACATATAACTGTATTGAATGCTGACAGTTCTGTAAGGGTTTATTTGCCTGTTGTTGACTTCATCTTGAGACCCATGAGGCAAATAATATAGCCTGGCTATTGTTTGTAAATAAAGTTGTTTCTTTGCGAAATTACAGCCTTCATTTCTGATACTCAAATGAATGTATCGTTATTTAACAATTGAGTGAAATTTATATATTATTATGATTATGATTATTTAGCTTATAGGAAACTATTGACAATAGCCTATTCATAATCATCCTTTTATTATGATTATTATTATTGTATTACTACTACTACTATTATTAGTAGTATTATTGGCTATACAATGCTTCTGAAATAATTACAAGTTGTACGATAATAATTACTATTATAATTAATAATATTTCATACACTCAGCAATCTTAACAATTATTAATAATCCTAATAAATAAGATGGTACTAAAAAAATAGACTCTCTGCCTCAATGAATTGAATTAGTGAGATCTAACTCAAATAAAAGACCTTAACGTCCACAATCCTTGCAGCATCAGTTAGTGTCATATTGCACCATCATGGTTAGTGTCATGTTAAAGTGTTCAAGTGGCATTTAGAAAGCTTCTTTCAACTTGCTTAAATGGGGCTAAAAGGTTGTTGAAGTTTACACAAGTTGTGGGCTGCATCATGCGCTCTGCATGCTCGTTTTTACTGTTCTATTAAATGTTGCTCTGATGGAAACGGCTGTGAGCCTTGACCTTGGCCTGCACTAAATTAGTCAAAATTAAGTTATGCAAGGAAAATATAAAAAATATTATAATTTTTATATATTTTTTTATTCACCTATTAAACACCATGCTCTGGGCTCTAGACATACTGTATGTGTTGGCAGACAACCCAGCCTCAAAGCTTTTCTCATAAAGTGTAGACAAACTAAAGAGGTAATACCTGATCCGATATTTAACAATGGATCATGCATGAAATAACTGAATATTTGAATGAGCATCTTATTATTAGCTTTGACAGCATATTCTCTTTTTTTTAACATATAGTTGACAATAAGCGTTGCTGGGATTAAGTAGTTATTCCTGTTTCAGTTGCAAATACAAACTCAGATAAACGTCATTTGAAAGTGTGAAGTCGTGTTATTTGTACGCAGATTGAAGAGACTGGGTTGGTGGATTCACACTAAGCAATGAAAAATGTACAGATTCTGTCTATGATAGCCCAATAGCGGACAGATACAGTAAACAGTGAAAAACAAGTGGTCCATGCAACTGCAGAATTCACAAAAACAGTGCTTCCCAAACTGTAGGGGTACATGGAGGTAAAGGGGGTACTTGAGAGAAAGGGGAAAATGTCAAATATAAGAATAAATCGTGAAATAAATGGGACGTTAAAATAAATCATTTAACTATTTCACTCCCTTTCTTATTTTGCAATGTTATATCTTCAAAAGGTGGGTTATCATTCATTCATTGCATTAGTTTTCTCTTGCAGTTTTCTAAGCAAATCGTTGTAGTCGGGTAAAGGGCGGACTTGGATTCAGAAATCAGGGAAAGAGGGTACTGAAGCCAAACGTTTGAGACCCACTATAGAATCTGGACAATGGTGCACATTCCTAATAACTGCCTGGTTGCATACGTCAAGAGACTGGGTTTGCTCTGCAGAGACCCACTTGTCTGATACGGCCCGCATCCAGCATCCACACTTGATTGACACTATCGCACGCTAAATGCAAGAATAGTCCAATTTGCTTGACATAGAGCCAGGAGCCTTGCCTAAGTGCGCAGCTATATGAACAGGCGAGGAACTGGCTATGCGCAATTGCCACCACTTTAAATGAGTAAGAGACGCTTAGGCATCTCTTAGGTCTCTCCACACACACACACACACACTCTGTTGTCTTGAGTCTCAATGGAAAAACATGCCCCAAGAAAAGACACATTTGAGACATGGTCCAAATCATAAATGCCAGATGGCTGTGTGTTTATTGATAATCAATAATACTGACAACATTTACACAGATTTTCTTTCCAAAACGGCAATGAATGTCAGACAATTGTGGAAAGGGGAGCAAGGTCATGTAGCGACTCTGACCACCCGCTCCTCTGAGGTGTTGAAAAGGCAACGTCAGATAACGAAGCCACACAAACCTAAAAATATCCCCTCTCACCCGCGCCGGACACGGAGAGGGAAACGGGTCGGAATAATCTGCTTTTCCGGGTCTTATCTGAAGAAAGGCAGGGACGCATGCTTCTCTATCTCTGCCAATGTGATTACTGCCACTGCCTTTCTGAGCTTCTCAGCTCTGCTGCAGGTCGGTGCCAAGCGAACACGGGCAAGGTTGGAAGAGTAGAACCGCTCTTACTTTGAAGCTAATTTGTCTTATATTCTGTGCGTATAGATACAATAACTGAACACAATTAAACAGACAATTCCATGTGCACATATACTAGTCTGATTACATAGTGAAACACTACAACAGTACGTTAAGTGTGGTTGCATTTGAATCTTTAGTGAGCAGAAATAAGTTAAATACAGTACTTCTATTGCCAAAATTGCATTAACTTGCTACATTCATTAGAATAATAAATTAAAACTATGATTATATCCTGGCTTTGCACATTATTTACACAGCACCTGCATGATATCAGGTGACAACAAAATTAACAGTGACTATATACAGTACACTATATGATGGTTTGGTTAAATTATGATACAGTTTCAAAAATCGACACATTTCTGTTACATACCGGTATACAGAAAGTCTACAGATGATACCTTTATATATATATATAAATTTGCACATTTAGATGTGAAATTGGACTGATAAGAGACTAGGGAAGATCTGTAACTGGAATCAGGAGAATAGTGCTACTTGTTACACTATAGTCTGATTATACTGAAGTTTCGTTTAGATTATTTTCATTGATGACAATGTTTCACTCTCAAACTGATTTGACTTTGCTCCTGATTTGAGGACAGCTAAACATGAACTCTACATCTGCATCAAATATATATTCACACAACTGATTTGGTATAGTAACCACTGAAGCAAAACCAGCTTGTATCTTGAATTACAAGTGCCACCTGATTCGCAAAGAAATTCAAATTCTATACTTCAAGAATATGTGTGTATGCATCTTTGATGTTATACACAACAACAAAATAAAACAGCGTGGGCATTTCATAGGACAAGAAGAAAACAGTATGGACCGTCACTCTTCTCACATAAGATTTCAACAAAAGCAATGCACCGCATCACTGTCACACTAAGTATGGGATGATCAACTCCTAGGTGTGCGTTAAACTATTTTACAACCTGGAGGCGAAGAACGGTTGCCTCCGCGAAGTGCATTCAAATGGTTCAACCTAGGAGTTGATTATCCCGCTTATACCATGGTCATTTGCCAACAATATCAAATGAAAGCCTTCACAATGCAATGGAAATGTGCTACAGTGCTCCAGTAAATAGGATGAACCTTGGATACCAGCCTGGTACTGTGTGTATAACACGACACACACACACCATTCAGAGTTGAGTTGTTTTGAAAATAGTTTGTGGTGATTTTTGGACAGTTCCAATCCTAAACATTCGTCTAACGTTATAGCAGAGCTTTACTCAAAAGTACCTGGACTACAGGAAGGGGAACAGCCTCTTCTTCAGGATGTAGAGGACGGTGGCGAGGAAGAGGGCCACAGCCAGGAAGATGAGCAGCTTGTCAGTCAGCTCTCTGCGGTTGTACTTGGTGATGAGCTTCCTCCCAAGCTGGATGGTTCCTGTCATCGTCTTGAAGTCCTCGTTGGTCTCCTGGACCGTCCTCGAGGAGGTCGCTTCAAACAACGGACAAAACACCGTTCAATACAGACCTTTCTTGACAAGAGAGCTGGGTTTTTCTTTTTTACAATATTTTATTCCGATTTTTCCACACATATAAAAGATAATCAAACAAGTAAAGACAATAAAGGCCACATAAAATGAAAATAAAGGGGGGAAAACAAACAAAAATATAAATGACAAAAGGCAGCAGCTAATCAGAAGCTAATCATGAGATTTATGAGTTGGATATTCTAATTTTCTAAGAATTCTAAGAAAGGTTTCCATAATGTTGCTACATTGTTTTCCTTTTCCTCTCACATTATGTCAGTCTCTCTAAAGCAAGACAGGCTGCTTCTCCTTCAACCACAAGCTCACAGAGAGCATTTGCAATTTTGCATATTCTTCCAAAAGAGAGAAATCATTCTCCTGGCCTGAAGTCCCAAATCTATCAGCATTGACGGAATTATGCCAGGTGGTGCAGTATGGAAGCATTTGATGTATTTTTTTTATTTACGTTTTTGCTCATGGCTCCTTCACACTCAGCAGACAGCTCTCTGTGCCTGCCACAGCTGGAGTGCAGTTCTCCTATCTCGGGGTGCGATGCGTCCAGAATGCTTTACCCAGTGCACTGACTGTATGCAAGTACCCCACTTCAAACAAACTGAACTATCCCTTTAAGCCCAGAGGCACCAGCTCATACCACGTTAACCCCCGAGGCACCGGCTCATACGACATTAACCCCCGAGCATCGACATAAATAAATATGGACTGAGCGTGGCTATCTCCGCCCAGCAGGGTCGAGTGAAGCCGAAATCCTGCCAGATCAGCGAACCAGATTCTGCGCACTAGCTCCGTTGAGTTAGAACCTCTTTGAGGTCCCCGCCCCTCTGAACTTTCTTATGTAGAGCTGCTGTTTCTAGATTTGCGCACAGTGCGTTGTGTATTTATATACAATCTAGCTCTGTAAATATGGCACTTTAAGTTGTAATATTTTTTGTCTCGCCAAAAGTAACCAGGAATATTCCCACTATGAGATCAGTTTATCAAAAATGACGCCTGTACGAAAATCTGATTTTCGTTGTCGGAGATTGAGCTGTATCAATCAACCAGACAAGTCAGACCTCCGGGCTGCTCTCAGCCCGGCTCTGAGAGCAGCCCGGGTTGAAGAGGAGCCAGGGCTGCTCTCAGGGGGAAAATATCGGATGAACTGATGTTTGCAGCTCTGTGTTGATTAGCCTAATGTTTTCGTGGCATTTTGATTAACTTTATGATTTAATTCTTTAACAAATCTAACCGTGAGGCTATGTTGTTGTACTGGTACAGTGTGGGTAGGGTAGCCAAACCTAACGTTAGCCCAGTGCATGAGCCAGGCTGCCTGGTCTTTTTTTTTTTTTTTTTTTTTATCCTTTATTTATACAGGGGGAGTCTCACTGAGAGCCAACACAGTCTCACAGAAAATTGTATAATACCAACGATATGGACCAACGTTGCTATTTTACAATTTCGGCTAGAAAATTGTAAAATAGTAACGTTCTGAGATTTTAGGGTTAGGATTAGAGTAGGGGGAGGGGTTAGAAACAGAAAATCTCCGTAAAACACGCCCAAACCACGCCCACCGCTGTAGACGCATACGTTCCCATTTTACAATTTCTTAGCCGACATTGTAAAATACCAACGTTTGTCCACAAACGTTGCTATTTTACAATTTTTTTGGAGATCGGGTTGTGAGAGCAATGCTCTCTTTTTCAGGAGTGCCCTGTTCACATTCACACACACATTCATACCTGGAAGCTGACCAGTACAACCACAGTCTGATCTGCTGGCCACTGATCAGCTCCACTGGAGCAGTTGGGGTTAAGGGCCTTGCTCAAGGGCACCTCAGTGGTGGTAATGAGGGAGGGGCAAGCGCTGCCTTTTCACTTTCCCCACCCAGATTTATCCTGCCGGTCCCGGGGATTGAACCGACGACCTTCCGGTCACAAGCTCGCTTCTCTAACCATTGGGCCACCACTGCCGGGCCACCACTGGTCTATTCTCTGACTCTGTATATCCCACTGAGCTATATCTTATTTATGCCAATGGTATATCGTTACTAAGAGAGGAGCTTGTGAAGAACGAACATCCCCACAGTCAAAGCATTTCCCTGAGATATCCATATAAAAACATGTATTGCTTTAATACCAAAAATAAAACCTCCAGTATCTGTCTAAGCTAACACTAACCCGTTAGCGATTAGCTAATGGCTGGTGGTTGTGTAGTAGGCCCCATCTTATACCCGGGAGTTACACATTTCCTGTCAGTTGGACAACCTGGTCAGTTCTGAAAATATGTCTATTATTGCGTTATTCCAGCTATCGTTATCGGTTGTTAAGTTATAGTAATATTAAGCCGACAAATAATGCAAAAACACCCGGCTAACTCAAGCGGCTAATGTAGCCTGCATCCATTAAAACCACTGTGTATTAAAATAACCGATAACGTAGCTGGAGTAACTAATAAAACACATTTACTGAACTTACTTCAGTCCCCAACCAACGTTACTTCCTCACGCACCTTTCTCAAAACAATGTCCTTTTTATTGCAGATCAACGATATGTCTGGTAGATAACAGACCAAGCAGTACTGTGTCCTGTCTATGTAAAACTAACGCTAGCTCTATAATATGAAGAGCCTGTCCAGCCAATGACGGCTTGAGACTGGCTGCCACAGCTGTCAATCACCCCTTTTTATATGTCAAATAACTACTTAAAAACAAACTGATCAGAAAAATGACCACTTGCACAGGCATTAGCATGATAATAACTATCGAAAATGATACAAACCACCTTTGGAAAAAAATTATCTGACGTGTACTGTGATTATTTCGGTTGTCCATTTCCCCATCCACTAACATGGGGAGGCGGGCCTTGTGACCTATACTGGCACCTGCCGCCAGAGCGGCGATCTAACATGCAATGGCTTCACTAAAGGGGACCAGGCCTACACCCCTGAGGCGACAGCTCATATGACATTAACCCCCGAGGCACCAGCTCATACGACATTAACCCCCGAGGCCACAGCTCATATGACATTAACCCCCGAGGCACCAGCTCATACGACATTAACCCCCGAGGCGACAGCTCATATGACATTAACCCCCGAGGCACCAGCTCATATGACATTAACCCCCGAGGCACCAGCTCATACGACATTAACCCCCGAGGCACCAGCTCATACGACATTAACCCCCGAGGCGACAGCTCATACGACATTAACCCCCGAGGCACCAGCTCATATGACATTAACCCCATATGACATGATGCTAATCCAGACTCCAGAGGGCGGTGAGTTCAAGTTCAAGTTCAAGTAGTTTATTAATGTCCCAAAGGGCAAATTGGATTACAGCAAGGACGTGTGAGGACGTGTTGAATAGCCGAGGGGAAAACGGGAACGATCAAATAGCAGGGAGGATACTGATAGGACAGGGAGACATGGACACAACAGCTAACAAGGCAGAAGCGGCAGTCACAGCAGCCCGCTGTCCGTTCTCAAGAGCTATTCAGTTGGTTCATGAAATCGCTGGGCTGCGTGCCCTCCAGTGTTGCTCCTGGCCAATCCCGGCGCCACAGGGCGTGGTTATTGCTTATCCTATGTGGGGTTAGAAATCACGCAACGAAGATAAAAGGGCGATCATGTGTGTGTGTGTGTGTGTGTGTGTGTGTGTGTGTGTCTGTCTGTCTGTCTGTCTGTCTGTCGGTGTGTCTGTCTGTCTGTCTGTCTGTGTGTCTGTCTGCACACTCACTCACACTGCTGTATTGTTGAATGTAAAAAAAAAGCACTTCATGTGTATATATATATATATATATATATATTTTCATTTGTGTCATAACGAATAGTATTTACATGTCTGATGTCAATACAGTTCAAAATAAAAGAATTGAGAGCGAGTTCTCCCTGAGAATGTGTATTTTACAGAAATTGCCTTTTCTCCTGTTTGTCATCTCAGAGAGACCTTTTGGGTGAAAACAGGGTGTATATAAATGGATATAAGTAGAGTACAGAACATGCTAAAAGCTCACTTTTTTTTTCCTGGTGAACCCAGAGACGTACATCTTCATTTTGAGGTATTGCAAATCACTCTGGTGCTAATAGATAATTTACTGTGGGTCTTGAAAGATGACCAACAATTATGAAAATCTTTGGCCTGTGCTAAATATTGGCAGTCCTAAACTGGCCATGAATGAGTTAACCCCCGAGGCACCAGCTCATATGACATTAACCCCCGAGGCACCAGCTCATACAACATTAACCCCCGAGGCACCAGCTCATATGACATTAACCCCCGAGGCACCAGCTCATACAACATTAACCCCCGAGGCACCAGCTCATACGACATTAACCCCCGAGGCACCGGCTCATATGACATTAACCCCCGAGGCACCAGCTCATACGACATTAACCCCCGAGGCGACAGCTCATATGACATTAACCCCCGAGGCACCAGCTCATACAACATTAACCCCCGAGGCACCAGCTCATACGACATTAACCCCCGAGGCACCAGCTCATACAACATTAACCCCTGAGGCACCAGCTCATACGACATTAACCCCCGAGGCACCGGCTCATATGACATTAACCCCCGAGGCACCAGCTCATACGACATTAACCCCCGAGGCGACAGCTCATATGACATTAACCCCCGAGGCACCAGCTCATACAACATTAACCCCCGAGGCACCAGCTCATACGACATTAAGCCCGAGGCACCAGCTCATACGACATTAACCCCCGAGGCACCAGCTCATACAACATTAACCCCCGAGGCACCAGCTCATACGACATTAACCCCCGAGGCACCGGCTCATATGACATTAACCCCCGAGGCACCAGCTCATACGACATTAACCCCCGAGGCACCAGCTCATACGACATTAACCCCGAGGCACCAGCTCATACGACATTAACCCCCGAGGCACCAGCTCATACGACATTAACCCCCGAGGCGACAGCTCATATGACATTAACCCCCGAGGCACCAGCTCATACGACATTAACCCCCGAGGCACCAGCTCATACGACATTAACCCCGAGGCACCAGCTCATACAACATTAACCCCCGAGGCACCAGCTCATACGACATTAACCCCCGAGGCACCGGCTCATATGACATTAACCCCCGAGGCACCAGCTCATACGACATTAACCCCCGAGGCGACAGCTCATATGACATTAACCCCCGAGGCACTAGCTCATATGACATTAACCCCCGAGGCACCAGCTCATATGACATTAACCCCCGAGGCCACAGCTCATACAACATTAACCCCCGAGGCACCAGCTCATACGACATTAACCCCGAGGCACCAGCTCATACGACATTAACCCCCGAGGCGACAGCTCATATGACATTAACCCCCGAGGCACCGGCTCATATGACATTAACCCCCGAGGCACCAGCTCATACGACATTAACCCCGAGGCACCAGCTCATACGACATTAACCCCCGAGGCGACAGCTCATACGACATTAACCCCAGAGGCACCGGCTCATATGACATTAACCCCCGAGGCACCAGCTCATACGACATTAACCCCCGAGGCGACAGCTCATATGACATTAACCCCCGAGGCACCAGCTCATACAACATTAACCCCCGAGGCACCAGCTCATACGACATTAACCCCCGAGGCACCAGCTCATACAACATTAACCCCTGAGGCACCAGCTCATACGACATTAACCCCCGAGGCACCGGCTCATATGACATTAACCCCCGAGGCACCAGCTCATACGACATTAACCCCGAGGCACCAGCTCATACAACATTAACCCCCGAGGCACCAGCTCATACAACATTAACCCCCGAGGCACCAGCACTTTAGAAACACAACACAACAACACCACACACAGACACACACAGACACAACAAGAGGACGGAGTCCCACCAAACTAGATTTGAAGGCTGCATAGCGGCCTGATAATCTAGTGTTGATAAAAGTCCACAGTAAGAGCCACACATACATGTAAACCAGGACATGGCGATTAATGATGCAAACTAACCTAGCGACGTCATGGTCTCCTCGCTCTGCTGGACCTGCTGGGCCATCATACGGCTGATGCTCATCAGATTCTCTGTGATGTCACTGGATGTCTGGGCCAGGCCCTCTTTGGTCATCTTCCTGGTTCGAAGGGATGGGGAAATTCATATAGTCACAGTGACAGAAGAGATGAAGATGATATAAGCATCCTGGCTCACCTAGCTGAGCTAGTGGTCCTAGCTCACCTTTGTCTCACAGCGCCGCCTGATCCATTAAGAAGAGCCTCCTTTTCCAAGTGGTCTATGGACTGTTTGCTCGCCAGGTTGGCTTTCCTCCAAGTCATCTGGTTGCTACAAGAACATACGAAAATATGTATTAGATCAAATAGACAAATATAATTGCATTGTTTTATGCAGACACATTGGCAGTTACGTCTGCATTATAAACACAACATGAAGGAGGACACACAATGACAATTCAGTCTACTAACTCAGTCAAAGCATTACCTCCGCTTCTGTTTTCGATGACCCTCTACCTGGCTGAATAAAGCCTGCTTGTCTGACTCTTTGTCCTGCTCCATTCCCATCTGCTCTAAATCCTGTCAGAGAGAGAGAGAGATCAAACTAGTAGTCTAGGTTGTTGCAGTGCTTGGAGCTCGACACGCACAGGCACCTGACTGTCGACAGGTACCCCATACAACCCCCTCGAAAAAGCTAACCTATCCCTGTAATCTCCTTTATGTGTGTAGTAGTATTTTGGGGGTTCTTATGGTGACTGACTGCAAATTATGTTTGTTTGAGAGATTGACCAGCAATGTTTCTTACCTGAATCCGTAATGTGAGGTTGTGAAATCTCTCTTTCACTTTGGAGTTCAGCTCGGTCAGCTTGTTTTGAGGACCTGCGCACTCATTGATATCCTGGAGAGACAAGACACAGATGGGAGAGACCCACAGCTCATACAACATTGCAAGGTTAATTCATTGGCATCAAAACAAAGTCGCGTTAATGTCGTAGTTTCTAAACGGAAAGAAACGCGACATGCCGGGTAACGTGCACTTGTGTTACCCAGCTGGCAGTGCTGAGACAAAAAAACGACCAATTCCCCTGAATGACAATGTGAAATACCAGTGTATTTATAAACACTACGTATTTTTAATGAGTTAATATACCCACCTGAACGAGAGCCTTGATTTCTAAGTCATATTTGAGTATTTCTTGTTCACATATTCGGACGTGGACATCTGACGACGCCATGTTTGCCAACGAAGAAGGTCCAACTACGGCAAGCGGGAAGCCGGTAAATTACTGCTTTGACTTTCTCCGACAAAACGCAGAACATCTCCTGTGGTCTCTGACTCACTCTCTCAAGCTATATTGACTGTTTGTGGCATACAGTAAGACACTGTTCTATTTATAAACTGTGTTGTTGGGAGGGGTTACTTTTAAAATGTATTGCACTACAGAATACTGAATACATGCCCTATGTAAAATTTGTATATTCCATTAGAATACTCAGAATACTTTAGATTCATTTTTTTAACACTGCGTGCAGCGTGCACACAACATGCTTCATATGAATGTTAGAGCAAATAAAACAAAACAAACACATAAAAGTATTCCCTTCAAGTATTCAATTTTTAAAGAACTATAGGAGACTCTGGAGCTGATGTGCCACTTGTCCTCTTCTAATTATACTCCACAGACACCACTTAGCCAAGTTTAAGTAAAGAGAAGAGAAGTAAGCAATTTAAACTGTAACTGTACTGGAATACAGTTACTTATATTTTGTACTGTATTTTAAATAGGCCTACTGTATTCTGAACACATGTAGGCTATTCCGTTACCCCCCAACCCTGTAAATAAAACAACAATCTTGACCATAACAGACAGAAATGCCATGGATTTAGTTACTTTCATGTGTAAAGAGAATTAAACAGACTGAATAATTTAAGTGTGAGAGTGATGCTGCATTGCTTTTGTTTGACTTTGAAATATGCTGATTTATTTTTGCACTGTGACCTTTTGGATCTTATATTCCACCTTGTAACACTCTGCTTTTATTTTTATACACTTTATGTGAAACACTTTGAAATAGGAAACATTAATCTGCACTAATTTTCTCTCAATCTTGAGATAATTTTTATGCAGGGGCTCCCGCCCTGTCTAATATGACCTCATTTGGCAGCAGTGGAGGCCGGTAAATGGCCCAGAACCTCTGAAATCCAGAGAGCCTGAGAAGTGGATCCTATTCATATTGTCTGGTAGGCAAGGCCAAAACATGAGATTACAGTCCCACCCGGTGATGGTGAGGCTACACAAGCCAAGAGCAGGACGTAACTGTGAATAAGCACTATCTGGAGGCGTGTGTGAGGGTGGGGGGTTGACGACTTACAGAATTCATTCACAACAGTGCATAATTTAAGATGTAAATATATGAATTTACTCACAAAGTAAAAATGTGCTAATAATTTTGCACTGTGACCTTTTAGATCTATTTCACCTTGTAACACTGTAACTTTATAAATTTTATGTGAAACACTTTGAAATATGAAACATTCATCTGTACTAATTTTCTCTAAATCTTTGATCTTATATTTTACCTCGTAACACTGCTTTTCTCATTATCCATTTATGTAAATCACTTTGAATTGCCTGTGTATGAAATGTGCTATAAATAAACTTGCCTAACAAAAAACATGCATTAGTTATGAGCTCATCAATTATGCATAACAAACAGTACTTGACCACAAGAATGGATTCATAGTTTATTAATTACTAATTAATGAATGCAGTACATCCATCACAAATATAAACAGACAAACAGGTCACATCAAAGACACCACACATTGACTTATTTCTTTATGGCAAGGCCATTCGTATTAACAGCAACAGGTATTCAATGCGCAATATACATCATACAAAACAACAAGTGAAGGCCAATTTTATTTAAATTAACGCGCATTCAATGAGATCTCTCAGAAGTCCTTTGGAAATCATGTTTATACAAGGCACCATTGGAGGCATCTCTCGACAATCACAAGGGGATCCGATGATTTTAAGGCAGATTAAGAAGGAATGATCTCTTTGTGGAGTGAAGAGCAAACGGTCCATTTGTGTGCAGCAGTGACTCAGGCCCGCCCGACCCTGCTGAGAGAAGTCACACAATAAATGCAGTTGAAGGTGTTGTACAAAGCTATTCCATAGCATAGGCTACATGTCGACTGTATGTTCAACATGTTTTTTTCTCTCTGTCCGAAGGAAAAGTAAATATCAGCAGTGTACCTCTACCGTCAGAAGGCCTGTCAGGGTGGACTACGCCCAGGTATGGTTCAGGTACCAGATGGTTTCATTTCTCAGAGACGGTCCAAACAGGGGGTTCAGCTGGGCCAGGATCGCTATCAGCCAGCTGAGAGACAGAATTGATGCGCATGAACATCAAATTGCAGTCCACAACACCAGAATGTATTCCGAAAGTATGTATTCCCCAACAAGTGTTGATTCTGCTACTAAGCCTACATTTATCACAATAGGAAGTCAGTCTTGAAGGCTGAAAATGTCTGCTTTGTCTCTACTGCCCCCTGTCGCCCATCTGAAATGTAACATGACACTATCTCCACACTTGTCTCTTGATGATAAATAATTTACAATGAGGCAGAATGTGCATAAAGACGCTAACAGGAAACACATTTCCCTGTTAAAACTGTGTAAGCAGGACACATTTTGAAACTGTTTTTCTCAGCAACAATTAATATACAGGCTATCGGTACGGGAGAGGCCTTTTGAACTCCATCGGAGTCAATCCGCTACTGCAGACTGCCCATAGACTCAGCTGTATAACTGGACAATGTTTGGCTTGTGGAAAAGACAGCTATGTCAATCGGTTTCGTCATTCAAAATATTGTAAGCCTAATTCTGTTGGACCCTCCATCATTTTGATATACTATGCAGTCTATTGTGTACTATGCGACTCGTATGTTGCTGAGAATCTAGAATTTGTGTTCAAACACTCTGATCAATACCACCTAATAATATTACTCTCTACAGTACTTAAGATAGGCTACAGCTTATGTAGTTCGAGTCAACATACTACATTTCCAGGATGGCAGCCAGTACTTACAACAGGTAGCAGCACACTGCTGTTAACACCAGCATGGTAACTATCACCCTGTGGGCAAAGGAGAAGAGAAATGGTTACAACTGGAGCAAGTCAATTTAGCTTATGAGCATAGACTGACTGACTAGTTTAGTCAATGTGTTTTTAAAACGTTCGTGGACATTTCATTTAACACACAATCATGATCTCATGATGAGTAGTGACCAAGAGGCAAAGGGAAGTGACACATTTTCCATAAACGGCCCGGGATATATATATTCTTCCTCTAAAAGTGATATAATATAATACACAAATATAAGTTTATTGTAGTACGATCAAAAGGCCAAACACAAAATAAACAAAAGCTACTAGCGTTATCCTCAGAACTACGTTAGCTAACGCTGACTTGTAATAGTAGCTCACAAGGCTACTTTATTTAACTAGTTTGGCACCGTTGAGTGGCCTAACTTATTGAAAGTAAAGCTGCTTTCCCCTCGTCCTATTTCTCGGGGTAAAGGGAGCCAATCTACTTTCGCCAAAGGTGACAGGATAACAGAAACAAAGTTAGGTTAATGTTAGCTCTTTCTAGCCAGCTGATAGCTAACGTTAATGTTAGTCAAGCTAACAAACTCACCCTCTGTTTGGCCCTTTGGGGATAAACCAGGGCACTACTCCTCCAACAATGCCCCAAAACAGCGTCATGACAGACATGGGAATGACAAAACTAAGTCCTGCCATGTTTCTGTTTGGTTCAAGACCGAGAAGACCTCAGAATTAGAAACTTTCGGACTCAGACAACTTCAGAATACATACGACAGGGAAAAGGCAGCACGTATCACATGACCATTCCCTAGACAAGGAAGGTGGGAGGAACGAAAGAGTGCAAGAGCGCCGTCTCTCAACTAACATGAACTATTCTGGGCACCTTTCACCCCGCTTTTTGTCATGGGGGCGTAAACCACGGAACCAGAATGAACACCGGAAGGAAGTGCGCCAAAAAACGTCTTTGTTGCCGTTAGTTTGACGTCTCTTTCCTCGATTAATTGTCTGATGCAAAGCTTCTGTATTGGCTTAAAAGATGTGAGATTGTGAATCCGCAATGTTTCTCAAATAACTTCTTCAAAAACTTCGTTCGGTACGTCCATCTTTTGTTTTGTTGTTTGCCGTTCTGATACTTGGGTCAAATTGTCAAGTTAACGTGAAAGTTGATGAGCTAGAAACGCTGCCCATCCGGTCTAGGGCGGGCTCTAGGCCGGAACCAGGTAGGGTGACAAAATCAATTGTGAGCGGAAGCCAGTCTCTTTCTAGGTACGTTACAGGCCGTGTTCCGGTCCGCAGTGTTTTCGTTCCCCCATAGTAATGCAGCAGTAGGCAGCCTAACCTCGCCAGTCGCTACGAGTTAGAGAAAAAATAAGAAGCACGGCCCCATACCAAACGAAGTATTCAAAGTGCTTGAAGAAACTTTGCCGGATCCATAACATTACAGTACAGCACTTTGGTTCCTATATTCCGGCCATAGCCGGAAGTCACAGAGCGAGGTTTTACCATCCACACTAGTCTGAACCAGAGCCATGTAGATAGTCTGAACCATGGGGTCTCTGCACCCTGCAAGACCATTTCTAGGAAGCCCAACATTTAAAATAGCATGAAAATGTTATTCAATCATACGTTCATTGCCGTATTTCACACTGGCAATCAGAAGTGAGGGACCGTTTTCCAGTTGGGCATTTAAAACGGGTTTATATGGAAACCCAAAGGAAGAAAGGCCAAAAGGAAATAGCTCATTCAGAGAGAAAGGTGACACATACTATAGCAGACAAATAAGAAGTTTCGTCAAATAGCGGGGTCTGTCATGTCATGTCACTTGAGCAACTGATGTAGTATGAGTCGATGGCACCTGGTGGGTTGGGCGGTGTCTGTCATGCACAATTTCCACAACTGCAGCCATGGCGCATCATCTAGTCTCCCTAGGAATTGGGCACGCAAGATTCCGAGTTTTAAATAATTTTGTAAAAAATATTTGACAAAATAATTTAGACAGGCTCCATTATATTTTGAAATATTTAATGAACTTTTGGTAGTGATCCTGCCCAAAATACGTTTTCTAAGCCAATGCTGCATATTGTACACCAATTACATGCAAATTCAATCCATGAAAGTCAGAAAACCTATGAACAGACAAGCAGCATTTCCCTCAGCTTGCCTGTAACTTCCCTGTCTGACAAATTCTGATAGGTTCCCCATTTCAATTAAATTCATTTGTATGCAAATAATGTATCACAACACTGTGCTTTCATGCAGACATCTCCTGCATATCTGGCCATTGACAATAATGCCTACTCGATTATGACATCCTTCAGGGATCAAACCACAGGAATAATAACAGCCTGCATACCTCAATAAAGGTGCAGAAACAATCAACCTCCAAAGTGAGCTTCTCTGGGGGATCGCTCTCAAACTTGAAAATGAAAAGATTCTACTTAAAGTAAAATGTAACTTTGATCTCACAAATTACAAAAAAAGTGTAAATACATCCTTTCCACTATCAACAAATGAGACGGACGAACTGAAACCCATTTATACAGTTTATTTTGTAGCAAAAGATCCTGTTCACTCCGCCATCTTCTCAATGGTCTCCTCCTTGTATTTGCCCTTCTCCTTTCCATCGGCGCGAGACTTGGCCTTGCGCTCCAGGATCTTCTTGCGGTCTTTGTCCAGCTTTAGCCTGGTGATGACCACCTGAAAAGAAGAAAATGTAGATTAAAAAAAAAAAAATTACCATTTACATCAGTCTCGCAATGCAAGGACATTTCACCTCATGTCTCAAAATCCTGGTCTAGTCCAGCAAGTTCACAAGTCATAACATTTGAGGCAATCCAATAACAGACTCATGTGCAACAGATAAAATTACATATTTCCAACAATGACAAAGCAAAGTCCACAAATCTATCACACCTGTCCTGTACCCACTACATGTGTGAACATTCTCAAAGAAACGAAACGTGGTTGTTGGTCTTACAGAGCGCTTGAGTGCCTGCTACACAAATGTCTAGCCAAGAGAGGTGATCTCTCTGGCCAGTAATATAATCTACAGATACACAACGAAGAAGCCATGAGCATTGTAAGAGGGATCACAAATTCAGCTTCAGACAGTGAACAGGATGGGCTGATCAGTTTGCGCTAATGTAGTACTGATCCCCATTCCAACTTGCCATATGGAGCAAGAATCAGTTTGGAAGTGGTCATATAGACTTTGCCTTTTTGCCAATTTGGCATTTTATAGTGTAAATTGTAAAACAAACCGATTTGCTCATAATAAGCATAAAAATGCTACACATGTATATTTGGCCAATTCATCAACCGCTCTTGTTGCTTGTCAATTCAAAATTGACCCATTGATGTGAAAATGCAGCTGTAGCATTTTTTGCCTTTTTTAGCCAAGCCAATGTGTGTGATTATGAGTCGTCACTCGTGCAGGAACGACACTTTGTCTTGCTCGATAACAATGCAAACAATAGCCATGCCCCTGACAACCAAATGTAATTTTCATTGATCATATCTGGGTGGTTATTCCACCTATATAGTTTTTTCAAAGCCTGTGGACTGGACATTCTAACACATTTACAGTCAAATGCACTCAATGCAGTGCAGAGTTTAGGATTACAGTGTTAAATGCAAGATGATGTGTGTGTGTGTGTGTGTGTGTGTGTGTGTGTGGGGGGGGGGGTGATTGAATTAACAAGATGTGTTGAAATAAGACAGAAATGGATGGTTAGCAGGTATGCTCAGGGCTGCAGTCACAAGTAAGGGTGGGCATTAACTGTAATGATTTGTCTTCACAGGGAGATTGTGCACATTGTGATATGGTGCACAGTCGTAATATAGTAATGGTACCATATAATCAATGTGGATTTACCATGAATAACTTTTGCTAGAGCCATCCACTTGAGTACTTTCACCATTGTAATTGGGTTTCCATTAACTTGCAGTCTAACTTTAGAAAAGCAAGACTTTAAAATAATGTGTATTATTTTTCTGCAGACAGAAAGATTCAGTTAAGACGAGGATTAAGAGATGAACAGGCACCATACAGACCATCTGTAAACTGTCTCAAGTTATGTCAACAAATTTGAATCTGTTGACCAACTTCACAGTCCTTCCCACAAGAGAAATCAGTGATTTTGTGTAGAAAAATAGAATTCCCTGAGTACACAATTACGGCACTGAGATTGCCAATGAAACATAGTACTTCTTGTGATTGGTCATGTGTAGCCATTCTTAGGTACCCCAGACACCACAGGCTGGTGACGGGGCTCGTACCCTGGCTATCAATCTAGCCAGGATTGATCAACAACAGCTGCATGGCACAAGGCGCAGCACCTGCACTTGCCTGGCAAAATAATGTGTATTATTTGGTCATATCTGAAGATATTGTGATATATAAGAGACGTTGCACAAGCACATTAGGGTGTCTTGTCTCTACCTGGACAATCTTTTTCATCCACTATTTCCTTGTTTTTGTTCTTGATTTTACTATGTGCACACAAACAGACAATGTTTGCTGTCCACATTGACCATAAACAGTGCTGAGGCCAAATAATGCATTCTCAGCGCACTTTTTATTTTAACGATAAAAAGAGCTGTCCATCAGCACCACACACAAACCACAAACTAAAAGTGAGGGGTTGTCTGCAATAGGCTAATTAACAAATAATTGATTACAAATTAAATAATGGTATCATTCAACAATGGAGAAATTCTCCCCCCTCCTTGACTTCACTCCGGGCCGTCCGAGGAGGAGCAACGGTTTGTTTTGAGTCCAAATCACTGTAAAAACATCTTGCCCGAGTCCTAAATCAAATAAAAAAAATAACCACGGATCCTCGTATCTGTATCTCCCCGCATTGGTTTTGACAGACGAACGGCCCGCCTCACTCCTCTTTTCAGAAAATTGCTCCACTCCTCCAGACCTCTGCCCACTCCGAGCCCCCTTTGTTTTCCCCGGGGAAAGCAGCTGCTGGCCGGGCAGACTGGGTGCCACACCACTACAGATGGAACTCTCTCTCTAGCCAATCACAGTGCACGACAAAATATGACGGCGTCCGCGACATAACATTTTCTCTGTCTTTACCGACGTCATGTCTGCCGAGAGAGTTTCAAAAGTAACTCCATAACTGCACACCTGCATGAGTACCAGGTTAGACGCCTACTTGCACAGTCCAGATCAAACGCCACAATATGTTTAAAAGCAAAACTGTTAACACAAATCCATACAACTCGCTCGGTAAACTTTGCTTTCATTCACTGATGTCCTCAGTGCCTATTGCTGTTTTCTTTCTTCTCTGACACAGTGTAGAGGCAGAGACCTAATCCTATTTCATTTCACTGCATGTTTTACTTTGTATGACATTGTATGTGACAAATGAAGTACCCTTGAAGCCCTTGAACCCTTGAAAAATATAATGGTGCACAATACAGGGCTTACTCTTACACTTGAATCTGCCGTTTACATCAAGGCAGACACAAAGATTTACACAATCTTGGCAACTTGGTCTCACCTTGCTGGGGTGGATGCCGACGTGGACTGTGGTTCCGTTGGCCTTCTCTCTCTGCACACGCTCAATGTAGATGACGTACTTCTTCCTGTAGACCTGGACTACTTTGCCAATCTGCTGGCCTTTGTAGTGTCCTCGGACAACCTGTTGGTGCACAACACAACCACATAAATGAATGAAGAATCTGGATTGGTGACGCAAAACCTTTCTACCAATTCCCTGATAAATCGCAAACATTTAGCAATCCAAACGTTACCTGAACTTCATCATCTTTGCGGATGGGCATGGACCTCACATTGTACTTCTGGCGGAGTTCCTTGGAGAGAGGGGAAGACATGATCTTCCTCCTGATGTGTGAGGGGGCATTGAAGTGCCTCTTGCGATTCTTGCGCCGAGAGGAGGTCACAAATGGATTCAGCTTCATGATGCTATCAGAACACAAGACAGGTATCCATTGAAAACCACTTCACACTGCCAGATAAGACACCCAGGTTGGGTACTTGACATAACAAACTTCCAACGTAGGTTCAAAAGTAAACAAAGGACAGCAACGTTAAGCAGACAAGCTAGGAAGATCATTGCTGACCCCTCTCATGTCTTGTATTCAGAATACGAACTGCTTCCATCTGGCAGGTGTTACAGAGTCCCAATCAAGAACAAAAAAAGACACCTCAACAGATACAAATACTCTTTCATCCCCATATCAGTCAGTCTCCTAAACTCAGGTCATAGGTAATGTATTGTTGATTGTACTGTAAATTATTGATGTTTGCACTTTGGTTGTGTGTTTGCACATGTCGGCACTGGTGTGCTATTCACTATTGTTTTTGTTATGGCACTGTGTACCTATGTGACAGCCTGTATGTCCAAGACAAATTTCCCTCGGGACAAATTAAACTGATCTTGATCTTAACTAGCGGATGTTGTCACTATGCATCCGCATTCAATTACGTCCATGTGTGAAGCATGTGTACTAGTATCATAAAAAGCACGATATGAATGAAGGTGTAGCTAGCTAGTTAGCATTCGGTGCAGGAAACATCCACTTTAACGTCAAAGTATAATTTATCCGCATAACACCTCCACTGAAACACAACCTGTAACGTTGTGCATATCGCAACAGGTTATGCGTTCTGGTTTTCCTGTATATTAACATACTTGTAGTTCTGGAAAAGGGGGCGCTAAATTAGCTAGCTAACGCTAAACTATTAGCATAACACTACAGCCACGGTCATGGCGACAGGATTTCTCCGACAGTAGCCCAACAGCTAGCAGGTACCGACCTCGGACAAATTATTTCTCATTGTCGGCTCGCTAACTACAGAAACCAGGGCCCTTTCTACGGTTCTGCTTTGTATCTATCCTCCTACAACATGCGGGTAGGACAGTCCAGGGAGGGGGACGATGATACCGAGGTTTTGCTTGGTAATCTATGGGCAACTTGGGTTCAATATTGGCCGTTTATGAATTGTGACAAAGTAAATAGGCTATTTGCGCCTTTATGGGGATAGACATTGAGCTGAAATACAGGATGGATGGTGATAACTTTTGTGAAATTCTCTCCCGCAAATTCTTACCCTGCCGATGACTCCTCTATGGCCGGCGGAAAAGACTTTCAAACTACTTCCGCTGACATTAGTTCACACACAAATATCGCGAGATGTTTGGATAACGAGAGTAGAAAACATTTTTCGATGCCTATTATTGAAATTATTTAATTTCTTTCTTTTCCTTCCATTTGACTTGTGCCTTTCATGGTCCTTCATCATTAAAAGTCAATCAGCATGATTTAACGGGGGCTATTTACTTATGGGCTACCAGTCCAATGATGGTTTTATTAAGTAGTCAGTGGTTCATCGTTATTTCACAATAATAACACAATTACCCTAGATAATGTAGAAGAATTGACTAATATATAGTTTCGCAGGGGAGCGTACCTATGTTCCCCGGGTCCTATATTCCCCGGGTCCTATGTTCCCCGTTTTTGTGGGACCGGGGAACATAGAACCCTTCCTAACCTCCCCCAGACCCTAACCCAAAACCTAACCTCTCCCACCCCTCACGCCTATTACCTAAGGTCGGCATTGCGGGTGGTCGGCATAGCGGATAGACACCCCAAATGTTACGGAGAGTGTTAAAAACGGGGAACATAGGACCCGGGGAATATCAAAAAGTGCCACAAGATGGCGCCAAAAGCAATAAATCATAATCTGGTCACCACTTGTAAAGTTTCCCCTATGATTCATCAAGTATTAACTTTGGCTTATGTTCGCCACCACACATTGTTGACTATTAGTAATCCTTGCTCCTGGATCTTATGAAAAATAACTGGCTATATTAAGCTAAAAATGTCGGATAAGCACAAAAAAGGGGGTGGGGGCTACACAACCAATCAATTAGGGTAGGACATCATTTTAGTGATACTGTAGCCTAACCAAGCATAACAAAAAACATTACCTAATAACACTAACGTTTATAAATTCACCTCATATTAAACTAGTAGATGGGAGTGGTTTTTGGTGAGGCCTATTTATCAACATCATCACCACCATCATCATCACCAGCTTTGAGGTCCATCTAAATTTAATGAGCTTCATTACTCGGAAAGGCAAGGGGGGTGGTGGTGGTATTGACCAACACACATTCGCATCTCTCCCTCCCATCTGATTCCTGGGAGGGAGGCTGGGAGGGCGACCCCCTGTCTGTCCTATAGCGATCTTATCCTGGCTGGGAGTAAACTACCGACACGGAAGCGGAGGCGCGCCTGACACACACACACACAGTGCGCCGCGCTGCCCGCCTGCCTGACTGCCTGGCTGGAAAGTGATGCTGTCATAGCCCCCCGCTGCTGCTGCTGCTGCTGCCTGCTGCTGCTGCTGCTGGAGCCTCCCCTCCCTCACCCCTCGGTCCTCTCCGGCAGTGCGGATGTGGAGTCCCGACGACGCAACGCTTCACCCATCGGCGGCAAGCATCGGAGAAGAAGATGAAATGTTTTTCCCGTTATCTGCCGTACCTCTTCCGCCCTCCGAGCACCATCCTGTCCTCCACCTGCCACACTGAAGGTAAGGGTGGGACGCCGGGGAGGGGGGGCTGTCAGTGTCAGGGGCTGGGGAGTCTTTACTTTGAGTGTGTGTGCGGTGGAAGGCATGCGGGTGAGTGACATGCGTGTTTACACTGCTGCTCTGTAGGCGACATGACAACATGGACCCATATGAGCGAGCATCATGTGATTGTGAATAGAAGTTGTGATGATGTTGTGTGGTTGATCGCCCGCCCCAACTGCAGATTTATCACATTCCATGAAGTTCTCTGAGCAGCTATCCTGAAATCTGGATATGGGGCAGATGGGGTGAGCACTGAAGCAATTGATTTAATTATTTAAGCATGTGACTGGGAGTCCTCTCTCTCTCTCTCTCTCTCTCTCTCTCTCTCTGTGTGTGTGTGTGTGTGTGTGTGTGTGTGTGTGTGTGTGTGTTGTATCCCTTTGCTGCCTTGCGTTTGAGTCAGGAAACCATCATCAACATGTAGGCCTAAGCCCTAAAGGCTATACATTCATTTTCAAGAGAGACCAAATCAGTTTGTATTCGTCAGTTTGAGTCACACAACCCAACCTACTGTACTGCTGCCTTAGGGTATCTTCCATTCTTGTATAGCCTACTCTTTTCAATCATGCACCCTTGCTCTTAGATCAAACAGCACTAGTCTATAGTATACATAGGTAGGCCTTTCTGGGACGGGGCTGGGCTCAATTCTACAATTCACTCAGTCAAGATGGAGGAACCTTCCTCAAAATCCCTCAAACTGTTTCCATGTAAAGATAGCCTACTTGTATCCTAGAATGTATCCTGAAATGTATAGGATAATCCTATACATTCAGTCTAATCTACACAGTCTTTACATTCAAACTTGTCCATGTAGGCTAAATATCTCTCTCTCAATACATGTCTTGTCATGGACTTGGAATGTTTGAGTTGAGTGGACTGACCTGAACCCTGACATGGTTTATCAGAGCTGTTGGGTTGATGCTGCTGGTCCTGCACTCACACAGGGCAGCCCAAGAGAGGGCCTGACTGTTTGTCTAACCAGCCTTTTATAGGTCATAATGTGGAGACTGAGCTACTGCATTATTTAGCCTTGCACGGTCGCCCTCCTGCCTGCCTGCGCTCTGCCCTCAGCCCTCTGGCACAGGAAGGGAGATGTATGTATGTGTAGGCTATCATGTGGTCATGGCAAGATGCCTTCACAGCTTGTAGAGCTGACCTATTTAAGGAGGAGAGCAAGCCATTCATGCACTTTCATGCGGTCATTCATCTCCTCACTCACTCACTCACTCCCTCACTCACTCACTCACTCTCTCACTCGCTCGCTCGCTCGCTCGCTCACTCACTCACTCTCATATTTTCCCACGGCCCCGGCCCAGTGTCAAGGTGGTACATTCTGAAATTCAAGTCATGAATATAATAATTAATAGACTATAGTGGAGCTCTTAACTGTTACTGTAAGAGGCAAGGTCAGCAAACTCAATCTCTCTCTCTCTCTCTCTCCCACCCACCCACACACACACACACACACACATTAAACCCATCTCTCTCCCATCGTAGCCCTCTGCCTGTGATATACAGTATAGTGATAGATAGCTGCAATGCACAGCTACATTATTGTGATACATGATCATGTGCTCCCTATGTAGAAAAATATTAGTGTGTGTGTGAGAGAGAGAGAGAGAGAGAGAGAGAGAGATAAAGAGAGAGTGTGCTAGGGGCCAGTGACCTTGGAAATGTGATGTGTAAGAATCGACACGGGCCACACCCCCTGCTCTGTATGTGTGTGTGTGTGTGTGTGCGTGTCTGTGTGTTTGTTTTACACTTGTGTGCACCTCTTGGCTCGACCTTGCT
>NC_139634.1:10351493-10363993 GCF_964638095.1 Poromitra crassiceps
ATGACGGACAGTTTTTCAGGTTGAAGCAGTGCATTGTTAGCTATTATTGACATGATCATACAGCGAGAACATAATTACATAAACTACTATGTATGTCTGTATGTATGTCCTCATGCCATGGAAAGCGAGAGTAAAAGTTAGGGGGGGGGGGGCTTGGGGTTAGTTGAGTAGAGTTGTAGTAGAGTAGAGGTAATTGCTTGTTTTCAGGTGACGTCACGCCAAGGGGCGAGAGACCATTGACTGTATAGTGAGCGAGACGTGCAGAGCATGCTGGAGGGCAACCAGCAGCAGGCTACATTCGCCACCTAGGAAGTGATGGGGCAAATTGGACAAGTTGCTGGAAAATGGCTTCTCTTCATTGTGTCTATGGATCATATCCTCTATGTTTTGCAATCTTCTGGTGATACCTGCAGCGTGGAGCGGCATCCAACCCTCTTGCATACTCGCTTTCCTCCATTCTCCATAGCTTCTCGACATCATCAGAATCACGTGGTTGCAAACAAGCTAGAGTTGAAATCCCATTCTGCTATGCCTGCCGTGTGGGTAGAGAACATGAACACTCGCCCCTCCCTCAGCATCTACTGTCCTGTGGCTGTGCTGTGCTGTGCAGCTGCTGTGCATAAACAAGTGCAACTGATTTGTGAAGCAGGGTGTCGCTGGAAAGGAGCACGCGCATGCTCCGTCGACATTCCCTGGCTTATAAAGAGAATAATAACACTTAGAAAGGCAAGAGAGAGAGACAGACAGAGAGGTCCTAGATGTTTGCTCCTTGTAGAGCAGATACAGAGAGGTCCTAGATGTTTGCTCCTTGTAGAACAGATACAGAGAGGTCCTAGATCCCCCGGGAAAGCTGGAGGGGCAACATGTCATCTGCTCTCAAGGCTGTGGGACACCTGGTGATTTACACAGCCTGAGACACTGCCGGCTCGTTACGGCCTGAGACACTGCCGGGTCGTTACGGCCTGAGACACTGCCGGCTCGTTATGGCCTGAGACACTGCCGGGTCGTTACGGCCTGAGACACTGCCGGGTCGTTACGGCCTGAGGCACTGCCGGCTCGTTATGGCCTGAGACACTGCCGGCTCGTTATGGCCTGAGACACTGCCGGGTCGTTATGGCCTGAGACACTGCCGGCTCGTTATGGCCTGAGACACTGCCGGGTCGTTATGGCCTGAGACACTGCCGGGTCGTTATGGCCTGAGACACTGCCGGCTCGTTACGGCCTGAGACACTGCCGGGTCGTTATGGCCTGAGACACTGCCGGGTCGTTACGGCCTGATACACTGCCGGGTCGTTACGGCCTGATACACTGCCGGGTCGTTATGGCCTGAGACACTGCCGGGTCGTTATGGCCTGAGACACTGCTGGGGTCATTACGGCCTGAGACACTGCCGGGTCGTTATGGCCTGAGACACTGCCGGGTCGTTATGGCCTGAGACACTGCCGGGTCGTTACGGCCTGAGACACTGCCGGGTCGTTATGGCCTGAGACACTGCCGGGTCGTTAAGTTAAGTTAAGTTAAGTTATCCTTTATTTATCCCCTTGGGGAAATTCATCCTCTGCATTTGACCCATCCTCTACTAGGAACCTTCCTAGAACTAGGAGCAGTGGGCAGCCACTGTGCAGCGCCCGGGGACCAACTCCAGTTCTTTTGCCAGTACCTTGGTCAGGGTCACTGACAGGAGTATTAACCCTAACATACATGTCTTTCTTGATGGTGGGAGGAAACCGGAGCACCCGGAGAAAACCCACACGGACACGGGGAGAACATGCAAACTCCACACAGAAAGGACCTGGGACGGACCGGGGTTCGAACCCGGGACCTTCTTGCTGTGAGGCAACAGTGTTAACCACTGAGCCACCGTGCCGTCCGTTACGGCCTGAGACACTGCCGGCTCGTTACGGCCTGAGACACTGCCAGCTCGTTATGGCCTGAGACACTGCCAGCTCGTTATGGCCTGAGACACTGCCAGCTCGTTATGGCCTGAGACACTGCCAGCTCGTTATGGCCTGAGACACTGCCAGCTCGTTATGGCCTGAGACACTGCCAGCTCGTTATGGCCTGAGACACTGCCGGCTCGTTACGGCTTGAGACACTGCCGGCTCGTTACGGCTTGAGACACTGCCGGCTCGTTACGGCCTGAGACACTGCCGGCTCGTTACGGCTTGAGACACTGCCGGCTCGTTACGGCCTGATACACATCTGGGTCGTTATCTCTGCGGACAGCCCCGTGGAAACCTCACCATGCCCACGGGAGCAATGGCTGTGCTGCGATTTCGATCCTGCTTTTAGGTTTGCCTTTTATAGCTTCCCAGCATAGCTTTCCAATATCCGTGTGAAAAGAACCCTGGCTTGTTGCTGAGTCATCACACAGGGCTGTTTGTACAGGAGGTATAACTCAAGTGATGCGCTCAATATGAAGCAGAACTCAACACCAAACACAAGTCTGGGGCGGAGAGATGTTCTATAGATAGAACGCTGTTTATGTGCGGTCTTTTGTGTTTTCTAGCATTGCCTGTCAGCACCGTGGTTGTGTGTGTGTTTGTGGTTGTGTGCGTGTGCGCGTGTGCGTGTGCGTGTGTGCGTGCGTGTGCGTGTGAGGCCCTACTGTACTGAATGCTTTTACTGTTACTGAGTGATGTTCTCTACATATTAGACAGGCTTGGCTGTAGGCCTACTGGATAAGTAGATAATGTAGGCAGCCTAATGCTACTGCGTGATGCAATAGACCGCAGTACACAAAGTACCCAGTTGGTGTCTCTTTTACTCTCTCTCTCTTTCACTTGCACCCGGGCACCCCCCCCCCCAACATGTGCACATACTGTACACACACACACACACACACACACACACACACACACACACACACACACACACACACACACACACACACACACAACAAAGCTCTAAATGAATGGATGGATGACACATGATGACTCATATATCAGCTAAGCCATTCTCTCCCTCTCTCTCTCCCTCTCTCCCTCTCTCCCTCTCTCTCTCTCTCTCTCTCTCTCTCTCTCTCTCTCTCTCTCTCTCCCTCTCATTATACAGTGTCTGTATAACGAGCACATTCATACTGAGTCACAGAGAGACGCACCTTATTTATAGACGTCATTATGATGCAGGAAAGGAAGGTTGTGGAGTTTCCCCCGTGTGATTTCAGTTAGTCATCAATTAGGCCATTCTTCTCACCTTACAGTCTGATTACTTTAAACTCATTAAACTCACCTTATTTCTGTATTCTGAAGGTTGCGGTCGGGTCAGATGGAACAACCTTAACAATAACATATCAGAATCCTAGTTGCTTCAGCGGTTATTGTTTGTGCATAATTTTGTAAATCTGTCTTCTGCTTGTTGCAGGGGTTCCCGGTGGGACCCTGTTTTTATGGAGGGTGTGACAACCCTCCCACTCCCTGGCCCTGTTGCAGGAGCCTGGTGCTGGGGGGGTCGTTAGGCTGATTGAGTGCACCTGGGCCCGGTGTACTCCTTGGCTTTACACTGTAAAGTGTACAGTAAAAGCCTTCAGACCGTTCAGTGCCTCTCTCCCTCCTCACTTATGCACTGTTCTTTTAGATTGTGTTCTTTGCTTAGCCTTAGTTTGAATTAAAAATAAGTCATTGTTTTAACTTTTACTTTGGTGCATGTCTTGTCTCTCATTGTTACGTCCTTGAGCCAGATTGTAACAAAATGTTTTTTGTTTTTTTTACATTATGATTAGTCAAAATCCCAATTTAAGATCTCTTTTATGACGTTATGACTAGTTAAAATGCTAGAGGGATCAAACACAAGGCAGGGTCCAGTTTAGGATGAGGGCGAGATGTGATTGGCACGTTTGGTGACTGGTGATGTGGTTTCGAGAGTTGAATGTCTCGTATCACAAACTGAATGAGATTGAAAAAGGACAATCCATTGTGTTTTGCATTGCCAATGCCCATAACCACAATTTAAGAATGAGACCGTTTCATAAAGTGGTGCAGATTGTAGCAACCATTGCAGTATAAATATAGGGGACTTCTAAGATGGCTACCATTGTCACTACTCATAGCGAAGTAGTATGTTTTATTGGAGACCCGAAGAACCGCAGTGTTAGTTCACACATCATTGTTTTAATGTGTTGTCTCTTCTTTAGCAGCGATCTATAAACTGCTAGACTGAATTAAACCTTTTCCTCTTGGTCCATTCACTTAACTTTGAGAACTTTCTTCACTTTTAGGACAGTCCCATTCATCAGCTCTCTCTCTCACTGTAATTTAACCAGGTTTTGAAATCCCAATGTGGACACCATCATTAGCCTACTCTGGATTAATTTCTCCCTCCAGTGGGATGATGGATGATGCAGACATGACTGAATGAGACTCTGTGGGATCAGCACTGCTAGAGATATTCACAGGCACAGGCACGAGAGGCCGAGTCTCCAAGACCCATATCAGTCAGTGGCCAAAAAACACCATCTGTTTATGAATGTTACAATATTGTTACCTGACCTCACAAATAAGAGACTGAGAAAATAAGTAATAAAAATTGACATGAAAATGTATGTGAGTAAATCTTTTTACAGTGTGAATTTGAAGTGCCAGGTCAAGAATATACTAAATTATGATTAAATACAAACAGCTAACACACAGTCCTAAAAATGATTACATCTGAAACATCTCCTATAGCATTGAACCAGACAACATCAACCTCCGAATAAATTACAACCCTAACTAGCAACTATTGTTTAACTTTGAGTGTAATTCTGTGCTGGCTTGCTTGAGGTCTGTTCAATACGTGTAGTTCCACTCCTGTGTCCCAGACAGTGTGTAACAGGAGAGATGGTCCTACTGACGCTTGGTTGATCCACATTGATCTGATCAAATGGCTGCGTAACCCAGCTACCCCTGAGCACTTGAGGCTTGAAAACTGTTTATTTGGAGGGTTGTCAATGTATATATAGTAGGGGTGTCACGATACACTCAGTTCACGATACGATACGTATCACGATACTGGGTTCACGATAACGATACGATACGATACGATTTTAACAATATTTTTTTAAACTTGAATAATGACAATATATGACTGGAAAAGTAGTATTTTATTTGAAATGCACAAATACAAAACATGCTGTTGTGGGAAATTGTTATTACAATAACAACTAGAAAAAACATGAGATTGGAGATAAGGCTTATCTTGAAATAGAATGAGTTACACCGTCACTTAGATTTACTTTGAACTAAAAGGTTTCTCAGCAGTATAAATTCTCATTATGCATCTTCAGTTTTTCTTCAAACTCAAACAACAAGACTTTTCTTAGTCTATTTTTTATGCATCTTCAGTTTTTCCTGTCAAGTAAACAGTTTTGCCAGAAACTCAATTGAATGGTTTCTCTCCTGTATAACTTCTCATGTGTCTCTTCAGAGACTTGTTCAACTGAACTACTTTCCACACATTGAACTTCAACAAACAAAGACGTTTCTTTGTCTATTTTTGAAAAAAAAAAAAAAAAAAATTTTTTTTTTTTTTTTTTCACGATATGAGATTTCATCTCAACGATACATATCGTGACGTTTTACTATCGCGAAATTTCGTGGGACGATATATTGTGACACCCCTAATATATAGAGAGCCAAAGTGGAACGTCACTTCCTGCTTCAGCACTGACTGTACCAGAGATTTTCATCCACCATTTATTTTCCCATAGACATTTCGTAAAATGCTTATAAAAATAGTTTGACTTGTTCAAACCAAACGGTTCAGATATATTTAGAAACAGGAGAGACCACATAACATTTCGCTCGGACAAAACGTAAAAAAATTGCGGATTAAAAAAAATAAAAAATTATGTTGTTTTTTAAGTTTTGGTCTCAGTGAAATGTTCTATGGTCTCTCCCGATTCTAAATATAGCTGAGCCGTTTGGTTTGACCAAGTAAAACAATTTTTATAAGCGTTTTACGAAATGTCTATGGGGAAAATGAATGGCGGATCAAAATCTCTGGTACAGTGCTGATTAGCAGGAAGTAGGCGGTCACTTTGCCTCTCTATACAATACTGAGCCTAAGGTCAGTTAACACGGTTTTCCACCAGTAGCCAATTTAATGCTTGGAAATGACTTGCATAATGTGTCTGAGAGCCAACCGTCCAGACTGATCTATTCCCGTGAGAGAGGCGTCGAATGTCTTCTTTAATGACCGTCCTAGACCGTCCGCCCATTCTATACAAACCGCCATCATCAAAGTGACATTGTGCTAAGCTGCTTGCTAGTAGAAAGTAGGCAAAAAACTGCACAAAAAAGCCATCAACGGAGAACAGTGGCATTACGGTGATTTAGAGGGCTGTAGACTCGTTTCATTGAGCCCATTCGGCCTGTTTGAAAGTGGTGCTGAGTCTGAGAGAGAGAGAACAGAGGGGGCTGATGGATGGGGTGAAGGATGCTGGGGGGGGGGAGGGGGAGCAGATGAAAGTGCAGATTTTTTTCGGGGGGGGGAGGTGAGAAAGGAGGCTCTTTTCCGGGGCCGAGCTGAATCTCAGCCTTGGCTGCGGCACACTGCTCTGCCTGTTTTCATACCAAGCACTCTGTCCGTGCTGGCTCCTCACCAGATCCCACTGACCACACCACCCATAGCCCACCCCCTCTCTCTCTCTCTCTCTCTCCATCTATCTCTTCATCTCTCTCTCTCTCCATCCCCATCTTTCTGACTCTCATTCACTACCTTCCTTCCGTTCGCTGATGACCTTTGACCCTGGCTTTACTCGGCCCTTTTCGATTTTCTCCCTCGTACCTTCTCTCTCTCTCTCTCTGCTCTTCTCCACGTTCTCCTCCTCTTGGTGGGCCTTTCTCTCCCCGCTGGCTTCCGGTGGTACAGAGGGGTGTGTGTGGGATGAGGCCAGGGCCTCGGGGGGGGGTTTCCATAGTGACACTTTGTGTCCTGATGTCATTAGTATTGACGGTGTGCTAGAGAGAGTGTTGAGCTAGGCCAAAGCTGTCCTGGCAGGCACACGTGCTGTTTACTGTTTACCCCCCTCCAAACTTCAACCATTGATTGTTTGGCTTCCTGTGTGTTGCACGTGTACTTCCTGTCTGTCTTGATTGTTCCCGTTTGGATTACACTCAGCTAGCCAGGGATAACAGTGAGTGACACAGGCAACAGATATTTTTATTTTATTTCTGCTTGTGTGATGAGAAGCTCCTGGAAGAAGAGGTAGCTTTAGCCTGGTTCCAGGAGCTGGAGTCACCAGGGAGAGAGGCTTGGCACTGCAGAAATGGCTGCATTATGAAGAAACATGGCCTCTTGTCTGCTTGCTCACTGTATGACTACTGAAGCGTGTCTGTAGAGCAAAAACTCCTGGCCTCTCTCTCTCCCTCTCTCTCTCTCTGTCTCTCTCTCTCTCTGTCTCTCCCTCTGTGTGTGTCTCTCTCTCTCTCTCTCTCTCTCTCTCTCTGCCTGTTCCCCTGGCTGCTTCACTGGCTTGTCTATCTGCTCGGATGCCCCGCTGACTGTAGTAGCACCCCAGCTGTGTGTGTGTGTGTGTGTGTGTGTGTGTGTGTGTGTGTGTGTGTGTGTGTGTGTGTGTGTGTGTGTGTGTGTGTGTGTGTGTGTGTGTGTGTGTGTGTGTGTGTGTGTGTGTGTGTGTGTGTGTGTGTGTGTGTGTGTGTGTGTGTGTGTCCTAATGCTTGGTTAATACATACATCTGTGGTGGTGGGTACCACCAGTGTTGGGGGTAGTAACTCATTACAAAAGTAACATATTACATGTAATATATTACTTTTAGCAATAACTCAGTAATATAACTTATTACTTATACGATTTCAGTAATATTATACCAGTTACTTTGTCAAGTAACTCAAGTTACAAATTGAGTTACATTTCTTTTTTAATCAAAGTACATTTAAATAAAGATAGAATCATTTCCTAATCAAACTGTCACTACAGATGACAATAACAAAGGAAAAGAATAACATTTAGAATTTTGGATTGTTTACACTGACTTCAAGGCGGTTGACATTCTTTTTCGAATGGTTCCCAGGCCACCGATGTCATTCTGCTGCTGCTGTTGTTTTGGTGAAAGTAATGCAAAAGTAATGTAATAAGTAATGAGTTACTCTACACAGACAGTAATATTGTAAAGTAACCTATTACTCTCAAATGAAAGTAACTAGTAATATGTAGTATATTGCATTTTGAAAGTAACTTGCCCAACACTGGGTACCAAACTCTCTACATTTCCACCTCTGACAGCTTGTTTAGCTCAGAGCTTCCCTGCGGCGCCTCAGCTGGCAGGTCGGGGTCATGACACGTGTGTTGCCAGAGTAATTACCCATGATGCTCGGTGTCCGAGGGCCAGGGAAAGACAAATATATGGATCCCATATTGATGGTGTCACATGCATAGATGTGGTGCTGGCTCACTTCCAAGTCGCTCAGATCAACATATATACATTGAAATGCTCGTCGTCACATAATTCTCTCATAATCCTTCATCTCAATCATTTGGTAATAGATATATACTGTCTATCTGACATACTAACGCATATACCGGTATCTACGATACGATACGATACGATACGATATACTTTATTGTCAGTTCACACTGAAATTTGTCTTGCAAGACAGCGGCAGTCCCACACACAAACACACGACAAAGAACAAAACCAAAGATACATGACACACATACAACACACAGCACTGGTCACTGCTCCACTGACCCTCGGCCCTGTTCTTGATTAAGCCTCAGGATCGACTGATGTATAAAGGACTTTCTCAGTCTGACCTTCTTGAAAGTTGGGATTAAGTATCTCCTACCAGAGGGCAGGAGTTCATATTCTTCATGTAGCACATGATTAGTGTTTGAGGCAATATTTCTAGCTAACATCAATACACTGTTGACGTATGTAGACTCATATAGACTATGGAGTGGTTTACCAACAATTTTTGAACAAATATTCATCTGTCTTAGTAGTTGTGATTTTAAGGTAACCGCATCCATACCAGGTGGTACTAACTGCAGTACTGTAAAACACTCATATGCACATGCAGGTGACCTCTATCTCCTCTCTCTCTCTCTCCTTCTCTCTCTCTCTCTCTCTCTCTCTCACACACACACACACACACACACACACACACACACACACACACAGACACACACACACACACACACACACACACACACACACACACACACACACACACACACACACACACACACACACACACACACACACAGAGTAAACAGATATGACAGGCTAGCGAGGCCTTGTTCTTGTCGGTGTAATTGGGCTGTCAATGAGAATCAGTCCTAATCGTGATGTGACCTGCATGGGGAAAAAACAAATTCTAATACATCATGTGTTTCAGTGTGCTGAAGCTGCTTTTCAGGTTTGCCATTTAACGATGTAATACTTTCTTTTGCCAGAGGGTGGTGCTCTAAGATAGGTGCTCACTGCTTATACTCTGCTGCTCATGTCATCGAGCGCATTTCCTGGTGCTGTCTGTATGTGTGATGATGTAGATAGAATATATATCATACTGTATATCATTAAATACAAAAATGAATACAAATATTTACACATAGAGTTTTGCTCCAAATGGATATATAGCAGATAGATAGATAGATAGATAGATAGATAGATAGATAGATAGATAGATAGATAGATAGATAGATAGATAGATAGCTAGATAGATAGATAGATAGATAGATAGATAATATCAACAAAAACACACTGTACACCTATAGTATGTTTGTATGCCTCATACTTTGTAAAAACAGATCACTGTAATATGCAATATGTGTATATATTCAGTGCTGGGCAAGTTACTTTCAAAATGTAATATAGCCTACTACACATTACTAGTTACTTTCATTTGAAAGTAATACGTTACTTTACAATATTACTGTCTGTCTGTGTAGAGTAACTCGTTACTTATTATTAGACTACTTTTGCATTACTTTCACCAAAATAACAGCAGTAGCAGAATGACATCCCGAGAAAGATTTAAACCATCCTGAAGTCAGTGTAAACTGTCCAAAATTCTAAATGTTTTCCTTTGTTATTGTCATCTATAGTGGTTATTTGCATAAAAACACACAATTTGATTAGGAAATAATTGTATCTTTATTTGAATATGTGTTTTGATTAAAAAAATAATAAAAATACATTTGTAACTTGTGTTAACTGCTAATATTACTGAAATAATATTGGTAATAAGTTATATTGAGTTACTGCTCAAAGTAATATATTACATGTAATATGTTACTTTTGTAATACGTTAACCCCAACACTGGCTATATTGCATGAACGTCAGTGTTTCTGCTGTATGGTGTTTTCTCATCAGCAGAAGCAAGGCGTTCTGACAGACGGCCAGGGCGACAGACAGACAGATGGACAGACCACGTTCCCCCGCCAGTCTCCTCCTCCTCACACTTACATCAGAAATGGCGTGTCCCTCCCTGAGGCTACTTTGCTACAGAAATCCCTCAGTAAACAGACAAGGCAGGTCAATAAAGTCAGCAATAAAAAAAATTAAGCCCTGTTCAAATGAGTCACTGGCCGGATATAAGCCCATTGACATGTTGCTATTAAAAAGCAGCAGACATTTATCAACACAGTAGTAGGGGCTGATCCCACCTCAAGCTCCATCTTCTTTGAGCGTGCGTGTGCGCGCATACTTGTGTCAGTGTGTGTGTGTGTGTGTGTGTGTGTGTGTGTGTGTGTGTGTGTGTGTCAGTGTGTGTGTGTGTGTGTGTGTGTGTGTGTGTGTGTGTGTGTGTGTGTGTGTGTGTGTGTGTGTGTGTGTGTGTGTGTGTGTGTGTGTCAGTGTGTGTGTGTGTGTGTGTGTGTGTGTGTGGTTGATAGCAATGTGTGGACAGACAGCTTGCCACCCTGTGGGCACCAGGAATAGGGTCTCTCTGAGATCCACGCTGGCAGCTGCTCTGCCAAATGGGATTTTCCTGGAGATTACCGCTTTTGAGTGTGACACGCATGCATGTGTTTGTCTTTGTTGTTGACGGAGTGCGTGTGTGTGTGTGTGTGTGCGCTACTGTGATCTAGCTTTGTGTGTGTGTGTGTGTGTGTGTGCACTATTGTGATCTAGCTTTGTGTGTGTGTGTGTGTGTGTGTGTGTGTGTGTGTGTGTGTGTGTGTGTGTGTGTGTGTGTGTGTGTGTGTGTGTGTGTGTGTGTGTGTGAGAGAGAAGAGAGAATCTTCAGCTGAGGTGCACAGAGAGCATGTTCTGTTGTCACATGGGGCTGGTAGCAACATGGCTGAATGGCTGCGGGGAGCCCTATCTGGCAAGCTGTACAGAGAAAGGGGAGGAGCCCTATCTGGCAAGCTGTACAGAGAAAGGGGAGGAGCCCTATCTGGCAAGCTGTACAGAGAAAGGGGAGGAGCCCTATCTGGCAAGCTGTACAGAGAAAGGGGAGGAGCCCTATCTGGCAAGCTGTACAGAGAAAGGGGAGGAGCCCTATCTGGCAAGCTGTACAGAGAAAGGGGAGGGGCCACGTTCAGATGTGGGGTCAGCCTTCAGTCACGCGCTCGTTAGCAACATGAGCTTGTGCTGATTAGCCCTTGTGTGGCTGATCCATAGACTACCTATGAGTGGTATAAGACTAGGGCGCTAGGGCTGCGTGTAAAGAAATAGATTTTCCAATTCAAATCGATCTTCATTTGAATGATCCGATATGGATTCATAAAATACCAAGATTGATCTTTTAATATAGGCCCTTTCCTACACTATATTGTGTTGGCTGATGTAGTGTGTTGGTCATGTTAAATAAAAAGTGCATCAATGAATGTAACTGCTTTAGGGTCAAATTCTTAATGTAAACATTCATATTTTTTTTAATAATGCACCAAGTCTTGTTCCTTGTACAATTAAGCGTTTGTTCTCTGCGAATCTCTTTCATATCCAAGCAAAATTGGTGCTGTAACTAAAATATCCCGGACCGAATCGATATCGGATCGAATCAAATCTGATTGGGAAATCAAATAGATTCTGTTAAATCAGTGGCGATACTCAGCCCTGTAGGGCGCTTTAATGTCAATTGTTACATCTTAACGTTACCTATTACAATTTCAAAGCCGCAATTGTTTTTTTTATTTACATATTTTATCACGCTCACTCAAGTCTTAAAGGTCTTTAGATACCATCCTACATGTCATATACAACAACATACATATCATATACATCGTATACCAGGACACATACATTGTTTACTACATATACATGCTATACATTATGCAGTAGAATGATCATATACCATACTACACACAAACGCACTCACACACCTATGGGCAATTTCCGAGTCTTAATTCACCTGACCTGCTAGTGACATGCTCCTCATGCAGTCAGCAGAACACATTTACAATAAAGAATCCATCTCCATGGCCATTAGGAGGAATGGTCATGGGAGGAATTCCTCAGGCAATACAATCCCTGACATGAGACCACTGCTTCCTGCTTAGGTTGCCTTCACAAAGCTTTTCTGTAGCGTCAGCAGCGTCTCTCAGGCCGGGGAAC
>NC_139634.1:10368993-10373993 GCF_964638095.1 Poromitra crassiceps
CCTCAGTGATGTCCTTCCTGGCTGAGGCTATATAAGTGGTGGGGAGTATAAGTAAGGGAGAAGAGGACAAGTGGTGCATCATCTCCAGAAGCTCCTAGTATATATATGAGTAAAAAGCTCTAAGAATATGAGTATTGACTGGGATCAGGTAGTCAGGTCACGTGGCTGCATGCATTTAAGAGCCAAACTGGTTTCAAATCAGCGCTGCTCCTCCAGGATGCTCTGGAGCGGCCCAGGAGCATGTTGGAGGCCAGAGCAGAGAGACACAGAGAGAGAGAGAGAGAGAGAGCGAGAGAGAGAGAGAGAGTCATTTGGCAGCAGAGAGAGAGGGGGAAGATGAGGGGGAAGATGAGGGGGTAAGGGGAGAAGGGATTGGCATACATGCACAGCGAGAGGAGAGGAGATGGAGGCAGCGAGGAAGACTGTCCATGTTATTAGAGCTGCAGCATTGATCTGTGGCTCTGGCTCCGAGCTGCCTTTTCCACTCACACATTCATTATACAGTCAAATACCCCTGTGCCTTTAACTAGCACTCTTGCCCTTTATCCTAATCTCTCTCTCTCTCTCTCTCTCTCTCTCTCTCTCTCTCTCTCACACATACACACACACACACACACGCGCGCACACACACACACACACACACACACACACACACACACGTATACACAAAGCAATTTTCCCTCATCCCAGGAATAAATCAGGACAAAACGGAATCTTCCAACCGTACGGCTTCATTCCACCGACTCTGTTAATTCCATTGTTTCACCGGTTCCATTTCACTTTCGTCGGGCCTTGCCGCTCGACTGTGACCCGGCTTAAGTAGTCTTTGTGGGGGCGAGGAGCAGCCACATTGTTTCTTTTGTCTCCCCCCCCCCCGGCCTGTTTAAATATTGATAGAGGGAGATGAGAAGAAGCATCGCTGACCAACTCAGTCAGATCTGACCACTCAGTCAGATCTGACCACTCAGTCAGATCTGCGGAGGTCAAGCATGGCAGAGCGTCTTTTCACCGCAGGTTTCATTAGGGGAGCAGAGGACTGTAAATATGGAAGCGATGTGAATCACAGCCTTCATTATGCCCGTGCATGGATAATACCCCGTAATGTATTCTGATGGAGGTTGGAGGGTGATGGGGTGTAAAATAGCATGTGTAGGAAGGCCCTGTTTGAGACGGCCTCCTCCCTCACAGCCTGATAGATCCCCATTAGCAGTGGAGCAGCGGATTGTATGTGTGCAAAATGGTCCAGTGGATTCGACAATCTCTTTATGCTTTATGATCTCTTTTATGCTGCTGTGTTGCTGCTTTTGCAGAGGAGATATTCAGTCCCTTTGTGGAACCAAATATTTGGGTAAAAGTGTGTTGATAAGGATAAAGGGCGAGGATGCACTGCAAGCAGAGCCACACTGATGCGACACACACACACACAACGTGCATGCACACACACACAACGTGCATTGCACACACAACGTACACACACAACGTGCATGCACACACAACGTACACACACAATGTGCATGCACACACAACGTACACACACAACGTGCATGCACACACAACGTACACACACAACGTGCATGCACACACAACGTACACACACACCTTGCACACATAATGTGCATGCACACACAACGTACACACACAACGTACGCACACACAACATACACACACAACATGCATGCACACACAACGTACACAGACAAAACGTACACACACAACGTGCACGCACACACAACGTACACACACACCGTGCACACACAACGTACACACACAACGTACGCACACAACGTACGCACACAACGTGCATGCACACACAACATGCATGCACACACAACGTGCATGCACACACAACGTACACACACACAACATGCATGCACACACAACGTACACATACAACGTGCATGCACACACAACGTACACACACACAACGTGCATGCACACACAACGTACACACACACAACGTGCATGCACACACAACGTACACACACGTGCATGCACACACAATGTACACACAACGTGCATGCACACACAACATACGCACACAACGTACGTACACATTGCACGCACACAACGTGCATGCACACACAACGTACACACACGTGCATGCACACACAATGTACACACAACGTGCATGCACACACAACGTACACACACACAACGTGCACAGACACAACGTACACACACAACGTGCATGCACACACAACATACACACACACAACGTACGCACACAACATGCACACACAACGTGCACACACGCATCACAGATGATAGTTTGTCCAGAAGAAGGAAGGCATGTCGTGTGCTGTTATTAAACTCAGCATGGAAATGAGATCTTTCCAGAAAGAGGCACGCAGACGGCGGCCCGACTAATCTAATTAATCGCCGTCTGGGTTCTCTCATTTTCCTTATTCCCTCTCTCTTCCTGGCTGTTGCTCTCTCTTCTCCGGTCCTCTCCCTTCTTCCACTCATCCCTCCCTCCAGTCCCTGCACTCTCTCTCTCTCTCTCTCTGCCCTGATTTTTCTCTCTCTCATTCGGAACCTCTCAGTCCAGCAGCAGCCCCTGAGTGTCTGGAGTCTGACAGACAGACACTGGAATGTGCCATGTCATGCACTTCTTATAACACTGTTAAAGTGCCTCTTGTCTTCTTCTCCTGGCATGAATAGCAGCTGTCAGGGAATTGTGTCTATAATGCAGATGGGCGAGGCAGAAAGTATATAGGCTCTACTGCTCTGTGACAATGTAGATGCCTCTGCAGCAGTATGTCTGGAGAGATGATGGAGATATGCTGTGTGCGCCCACTATAGAGGTGACCATCAGCTTTATAAGCATGGACCTCGTTGGTGGTCACTCACTGGTCAGTAGCCTCACAAATGAACACATTTTGAGTCTTTTGAGGAATATGGTGGTCGTTCGACGATTTCTTTTTTTTTAAGAGCCAGCCACCAGGCAACATGACATGGGAGGGGCCCTTTGCTGAAGCGCGTCGTTAACAGCAGATACAGCTCTGCGCTATCCAGTAGCTACAGTGAGTCAGCTACTGGGATGAGAGAGAGAGGTGGGGACAGACCGGACAGACTCAGCTGGAGGAGCCCGACGTGGAAATAACGGAACCGATCCGGACTGGAGCAAGCTTGTTGTTGACGCATTATAATCCCGCCCGCCCCGCTGGCGCTGGGAGGGGGGAAATCTAGCCTGCCTAAACTCAAATCCTCCAAAAGAGATTTACCGGCGAGTGCTGCTGTCTGCCTGCTGCTGCTGATGCTGCGGGTTCAGCAGCTCCCCTCAAGACGGCACAGCAGCGAAATGTGCGCTCTGCTTTTCAACCAGTTGCCTAGGCGTCATCATGTCCACTCCGTGGTGTGATACCGAGCGTTTTCTTTGAGAGAGAGAGAGATAGAGAGAGAAAGAGAGAGAGATATAGACAGATAGCGTGTTTCGGTGAGTGTTATTTGAAGCCGAGGACGTAACGCGCTATAATTAGGCTATTCATAATCTAGCGCCGTTGGAATCAGCGCTGTCGTGTTGTTGGATGCGTCCTGAGGCGTGGACTGGACCTTACAGGTAGTCTGGTTACTGGTTTGATCATTCATTTCTGTTGACACTGTGCCGGTCGGAGATCTGGAGCTATGATGACAGGCCCCCCGCTGGCCTCACAGCGCGCCTGCTGACGGTACCGGGCCGGCCCGGGCAGGATGGGAGCAGGTCTGCCGCGCACACGATCCAGAACCAGCCGATTTATCAATGGAGGAGGAGAGTGACACCCGGAAAATCAACAACAGCTTCCTTCGCGACCACAACTATGCAACCGAAGGTATTTCATCTCTCAGTGCTGTTTTAAAAACTCATTTTTCATATCGAAGCTGTCATATCGTGGAGCCAGCTGCCGCTGAATTAGCCAATGATTATGGAATTTAGGATAGAAATATCAGAGCAAAAGGCTAATGTAAGTCATTATAGGAAAAGTGGGCTATATGAATATAGTGATGCCAGAGGAGATAAAAAAAAACATATATAAAATATATACACAATATATATATACAGCAAAAAAAATTGTCCCTATTGGAATATTATAGTGATAGGCCTACCATAGGATACTGTGTGATAAGGTCCATCTTCAATTCACTATTGAATAGACCTACCTCAGAGACACACTGCTACTTCCTATTCTATAGGGATATTATAAGAATGTTTATTTATTTAGTTTGTTTGTTTGTTTATAGCAGCTTATAGAGAATCGCGTGTGATATCAATTGCTGTGGATGATGACGAGGTGGCTTCCCATCATAGGCTGCCTGGCTATTTTCGGATGGACATTACTGACCGAGGGAAATCAGGGCTTTAATCTGTGCAGGCAGCCTATGAGCAGCCAGGGAATAAGCCTCCTGTGCAGCTGCTTCAGGATCTGATCTGAGGCTTAATGAACATGTAAACCACATTATAGCAGCTGATGAATAAATGATGCAGTTAACGTGTGTTTGCAGAGTCTGTGTTCACATGGTTGAAACAGACCAGGATGGTTAAGGTGGCTGGTTGTACAGTAGCAGCCCTGCACCTCATTTACAAATAATGAGAAAGAGCTGTGTGTGTGTGTGTCAGCAGCATCACCCTCAGTGCCAAGCGCAGTAGCCACACACACACACACACACACACACACACACACACACACACACACACACACACACACCACACCACACACACACACACACACACACACACACACACACACCACACACACACACACACCCCACACACACACACACACACCCCACACACACACACACACACACACACACAAAGTGTCGTTTTCATAATTGAACAATGGCCGTGCTGTTTTGTGGCTCCAAAGCGAGTGTGGCTGCTGCAAATGTGTGTTTCCTCCTCACTGAGCAGACATCAGGCCCTGATGATCAGTCTGTAACTGTTTGATGATAATGGCTCCCTCATGTTCAACCAACCCGCTCCACCTGTCTGTCCTCCCTCTGCCTTCCCTCCTCCTCCTACT
>NC_139634.1:10378993-10383993 GCF_964638095.1 Poromitra crassiceps
TGTGTGTGTGTGTGTGTGTGTGTGTGTGTGTGTGTGTGTGTGTGTGTGTGTGTGTGTGTGTGTGTGTGTGTGCGTGTGGGGTGGGGGTTGGTTGGTTTAATGGCAATCTGTGAAGTTGGAGGCGAGTCACACTCCTTATTCGGCAGCTGCTTTCATCCCCCTGCTTGGCTTCTTATTAAGTCTGCAGCACCATGAAAATTTAATGAGGATTTATGAAAGAGGACCCTCTTGGTATTTCCACCGTAAGATGACAAAAATATCATATTTCTCAGCTGCGATACGGCCCTGGACTCCCGGCTCAGTCGGTAGTGTTGCGGCGGCGCTGTGATCGATGCGTTTGCAAGTCATTCGGCGCGCTGCTAGCTAGCCCCGAAGGCTAAAGCAATGTTTGACCTTTCTGGACTTTAGTAATGGAGTACATTTGTAAGTTCCTATAAGTCCCGCGTCCCGTCGAGGAAGCGGTGTCAGGCTCAATGTTTCATGTTTCGGTGATAAGGTCGTTGTACATTTGCAGACAGATGGATACCTCGGCCTAGACAGCTCGCAGCTCGACTTTGATTCACTTCAACCTTTAAAAGACGAAACCGGGAGATCAAAGCGTTTGTACCACAGAGAGAGAGATCTACAGAGGGAGAGACGTATACAGAGAGAGAGACGCCTTTTGTTTTGGCAGTGGTGGGTAATAAGCGTATGCACCCCCGCTCTCCCATCCCCCTTCTATCTCTTTCTTCATTTTTCTAAGGGAATAGCAAATAACAAGCGTGGAGAACGATGCCTTTCATCATGTTGATCTCCATGCACATCAGATCGATGGCTGATGATTTCAGGCCCATTCTCTGCCTCCCTCTTTTTGGGTTCTGCTCCGTGTGTCATATCAGTGATCAGTGTGTCATAGCCATGGTGTCTGTAGTCAGACATCAGTGGGCCATAGCCACGATGTCTGTAGTCAGACGTCAGTGGGCCATAGCCACGATGTCTGTAGTCAGACATCAGTGTGTCATAGCCACGATGTCTGTAGTCAGACATCAGTGTGTCATAGCCATGGTGTCTGTAGTCAGACATCAGTGTGTCATAGCCATGGTGTCTGTAGTCAGACGTCAGTGTGTCATAGCCATGATGTCTGTAGTCAGACATCAGTGTGTCATAGCCACGCTGTCTGTAGTCAGACGTCAGTGTGTCATAGCCACGATGTCTGTAGTCAGACGTGTCATAGCCATGATGTCTGTAGTCAGACGTCAGTGTGTCATAGCCATGATGTCTGTAGTCAGACGTCAGTGTGTCATAGCCAGGATGTCTGTAGTCAGACGTCAGTGTGTCATAGCCATGGTGTCTGTAGTCAGACGTCAGTGTGTCATAGCCACGATGTCTGTAGTCAGACGTCAGTGGGCCATAGCCACAATGTCTGTAGTCAGACGTCAGTGTGTCATAGCCACAATGTCTGTAGTCAGACATCAGTGTGTCATAGCCACGATGTCTGTAGTCAGACGTCAGTGTGTCATAGCCATGATGTCTGTAGTCAGACATCAGTGTGTCATAGCCACGATGTCTGTAGTCAGACGTCAGTGGGCCATAGCCACGATGTCTGTAGTCAGACGTCAGTGGGCCATAGCCACAATGTCTGTAGTCAGACGTCAGTGTGTCATAGCCACAATGTCTGTAGTCAGACATCAGTGTGTCATAGCCATGATGTCTGTAGTCAGATGTCAGTGTGATGTCTGTAGTCAGACGTCAGTGGGCCATAGCCACGATGTCTGTAGTCAGACGTCAGTGTGTCATAGCCATGATGTCTGTAGTCAGACGTCAGTGGGCCATAGCCACGATGTCTGTAGTCAGACATCAGTGTGTCATAGCCACGATGTCTGTAGTCAGACATCAGTGTGTCATAGCCATGGTGTCTGTAGTCAGACATCAGTGTGTCATAGCCATGGTGTCTGTAGTCAGACGTCAGTGTGTCATAGCCATGATGTCTGTAGTCAGACATCAGTGTGTCATAGCCACGCTGTCTGTAGTCAGACGTCAGTGTGTCATAGCCACGATGTCTGTAGTCAGACGTGTCATAGCCATGATGTCTGTAGTCAGACGTCAGTGTGTCATAGCCATGATGTCTGTAGTCAGACGTCAGTGTGTCATAGCCAGGATGTCTGTAGTCAGACGTCAGTGTGTCATAGCCATGGTGTCTGTAGTCAGACGTCAGTGTGTCATAGCCACGATGTCTGTAGTCAGACGTCAGTGGGCCATAGCCACAATGTCTGTAGTCAGACGTCAGTGTGTCATAGCCACAATGTCTGTAGTCAGACATCAGTGTGTCATAGCCACGATGTCTGTAGTCAGACGTCAGTGTGTCATAGCCATGATGTCTGTAGTCAGACATCAGTGTGTCATAGCCACGATGTCTGTAGTCAGACGTCAGTGGGCCATAGCCACGATGTCTGTAGTCAGACGTCAGTGGGCCATAGCCACAATGTCTGTAGTCAGACGTCAGTGTGTCATAGCCACAATGTCTGTAGTCAGACATCAGTGTGTCATAGCCATGATGTCTGTAGTCAGATGTCAGTGTGATGTCTGTAGTCAGACGTCAGTGGGCCATAGCCACGATGTCTGTAGTCAGACGTCAGTGTGTCATAGCCATGATGTCTGTAGTCAGACGTCAGTGGGCCATAGCCACGATGTCTGTAGTCAGACGTCAGTGGGCCATAGCCATGATGTCTGTAGTCAGACATCAGTGGGCCATAGCCATGATGTCTGTAGTCAGACATCAGTGTGTCATAGCCACGATGTCTGTAGTCAGACATCAGTGTGTCATAGCCATGATGTCTGTAGTCAGACGTCAGTGGGCCATAGCCATGATGTCTGTAGTCAGACGTCAGTGGGCCATAGCCATGATGTCTGTAGTCAGACATCAGTGGGCCATAGCCATGATGTCTGTAGTCAGACGTCAGTGTGTCATAGCCATGATGTCTGTAGTCAGACGTCAGTGGGCCATAGCCATGATGTCTGTAGTCAGACATCAGTGGGCCATAGCCATGATGTCTGTAGTCAGATGTCAGTGTGATGTCTGTAGTCAGACGTCAGTGGGCCATAGCCACGATGTCTGTAGTCAGACGTCAGTGGGCCATAGCCATGATGTCTGTAGTCAGACATCAGTGGACCATAGCCATGTGTTAATGAAGTGTGAGAGGTGAAGCAGTAACACGTCTCGGGCATTTCACCCTCAACTCCCCGGAGTGTGCGCTTATACACACAAACCACAAATGCACTCACACACACACACACACACACACACACGCACACACACGCACACGCACACACACACACACACACGCACACACCCTGTCTCCATCTCTCAAGGGGACTGATCCTGGAGAAAGCAGGTTAATTAGCTTGTTCTCTCTCGATCTTACAGGGAGTCGTGCTCTGCAGATGAAGAGAGCACTGCATTGTGCTGTGTTGCATTGTGTAAGGTGCAGCATAGCACACCAGTAGGTGGTGGTGGGCTTTATTTAAATTTCTGCTTGATCTCTCCATTGTTGTAGGTCTGAAATGAAGCTATATCAGTCGCTTTTCTGGCACAGAAAGAATCATGTGATTTGAAGAGCGTACAGCATCTGCATACAGCACATGTCATGCAGGAGATATGTTCAAACATTCAAATCTCAGAATATATATATATATATATATATATATATATATATATATATATATATATATATATATATAAGCAATATCACACAAGAGGGAGTGCGGTTGTTGGCTAATATTGGCACTGCTGTGATTCGGTCGTAGGCACGAGGCCGAGTGCCGAAGATAATCACAGCAGTGCCAATATTAGCCAACAACCGCATGACCTCGAGTGTGATATTGCTTTTATACAACAGTTCTATTAAACAAAAAAAATGACAAAAAGCTGAGAAAATATATGATTTCTCTATTTATTCCTCCGCCAACAAAAATAGTTCCCTCAGCTTTCTGCTTTGCCTAAAATGTAGCCTAATCAGCCTAATTAACTGCAGGCTGTCTACTTTACTACTGTCTACTCTACAGCTGTGAAGCGTTTTGTTGATTAGGGCAGCTGTGAAGCGGAGTGATCTACACACAGTGAAGCGCCAGTGCATTATCATGAAATATTGGCACTGGTAGGATCCCTCTTGTCCAATCAAATTGCCCGGCCGGAACTAACTGTCCATGCCATCACAACTAGCTCTCCATGCCGTCACACCGTGTTGGGTCTGTGTGCCTAACACAACCGTCATGGCGCCACTGGATCAAGCCTGACTTGATCCTGTTTGCCTTCACCCCCCCAGGATTATGTGTTTTATAGATGTTGGCCACTAGGGTGTTCCTATCTTACTCTTTGTTTGTATCTGTATCAAGACATCGCTGTACAATCTTTTATTGACCTACTTAGAGCAACACCCCCCTCCCTCAGATCGGGCTAGACGTCCCTTTCTCTCAATATGATTTATTTTGGCTGCACTCTGTGTTACGCGTGATGGACAATATCGCATGCCTGGGCCGTCGTCTATAAATACATCCAGTATCCTCGCTCGCCTCCCTGTGTTTCTGGCTTCTCGCGCAGCGTTCTCATTCCAGAATCAATGCATATATCTATGTTTCCATCTGACTGCCAATTCTATGCTGCATGACGGGGCTACCCAGGTTCAGATTGGTGGGTGGAAACAGATAAGCGCTGTGGCCACGCCGTACGTACAGCACACGCATACACACACACACACACACACACACACACACACACACACACATAGTGCACATACACACACAGCACAGCACAGCGGCAGGCCAACAGGCTTGTCTGTTAGTACCTGTGATGGATGTGTGTTAGCTGCCGCCTCTCTCTGATGCATCCAGAAGCCCTGACCTGCCTGTGTCAGACCTGGCTGCCCACACGATTGATGGCCTTCATCCAGTTATGGTCTGCTGATGAAGGTGTGTGTGTGTGTGTGTGTGTGTGTGTGTGTGTGTGTGTGTGTGTGTGTGTGTGT
>NC_139634.1:10388993-10433993 GCF_964638095.1 Poromitra crassiceps
ATCACACTGATCTACCACCAGGAGGTAACCTAACACTAATCACACTGATCTACCAGGAGGTAACCTAACACTAATCACACTGCTCTACCAGGAGGTAACCTAACACTAATCACACTGCTCTACCACCAGGAGGTAACCTAACACTAATCACACTGCTCTACCAGGAGGTAACCTAACACTAATCACACTGCTCTACCAGGAGGTAACCTAACACTAATCACACTGATCTACCACCAGGAGGTAACCTAACACTAATCACACTGATCTACCACCAGGAGGTAACCTAACACTAATCACACTGATCTACCAGGAGGTAACCTAACACTAATCACACTGATCTACCAGGAGGTAACCTAACACTAATCACGCTGATCTACCAGGAGGTAACCTAACACTAATCACACTGATCTACCAGGAGGTAACCTAACACTAATCACACTGATCTACCAGGAGGTAACCTAACACTAATCACACTGATCTACCACCAGGAGGTAACCTAACACTAATCACACTGCTCTACCAGGAGGTAACCTAACACTAATCACACTGCTCTACCAGGAGGTAACCTAACACTAATCACACTGCTCTACCACCAGGAGGTAACCTAACACTAATCACACTGCTCTACCAGGAGGTAACCTAACACTAATCACACTGATCTACCACCAGGAGGTAACCTAACACTAATCACACTGATCTACCAGGAGGTAACCTAACACTAATCACACTGCTCTACCAGGAGGTAACCTAACACTAATCACACTGCTCTACCAGGAGGTAACCTAACACTAATCACATAGATCTACCAGGAGGTAACCTAACACTAATCACACTGCTCTACCACCAGGAGGTAACCTAACACTAATCACACTGCTCTACCAGGAGGTAACCTAACACTAATCACACTGCTCTACCAGGAGGTAACCTAACACTAATCACACTGATCTACCAGGAGGTAACCTAACACTAATCACACTGATCTACCAGGAGGTAACCTAACACTAATCACACTGCTCTACCAGGAGGTAACCTAACACTAATCACACTGCTCTACCACCAGGAGGTAACCTAACACTAATCACACTGCTCTACCAGGAGGTAACCTAACACTAATCACACTGCTCTACCAGGAGGTAACCTAACACTAATCACACTGCTCTACCAGGAGGTAACCTAACACTAATCACACTGCTCTACCAGGAGGTAACCTAACACTAATCACACTGCTCTACCAGGAGGTAACCTAACACTAATCACACTGCTCTACCAGGAGGTAACCTAACACTAATCACATAGATCTACCAGGAGGTAACCTAACACTAATCACACTGCTCTACCAGGAGGTAACCTAACACTAATCACACTGCTCTACCAGGAGGTAACCTAACACTAATCACACTGATCTACCACCAGGAGGTAACCTAACACTAATCACACTGATCTACCAGGAGGTAACCTAACACTAATCACACTGATCTACCAGGAGGTAACCTAACACTAATCACACTGATCTACTGCCTTGGGCAATTGACAGAGTCTTGAAACACCAAACTTTGGGTAAAGATTGGTTGCAAGACGATAAATGGCAACCAACCAACCATCAAATTTTCATTCCAAAATGCTGTTTTATCCATCAAAAATACAGATGGTTATACTCTCAAAAATGGAACTCTTTTGCCAGGCATAGTCTTAAAATGACCTACTACAGTATAGTATTTAGAATTCATGCCAGCAATGATTTTGTGAGCGTTGGTTTCAATCTTTTCAAATGTCGGATAAGGAATGAAATTCACCATTATAGTCTCAGATTCTGGGAAACAATCAGAGATACGCAGCAGGTCCAACTGTCTTTCTCCCTCTGCTCGCCCCCGTCACAGAGTAAGAGCCAGCCCCAGCGTCGAGGGGAGTACAATGTCTACAGCACCTTCCAGAGCCACGAGCCCGAGTTTGACTACCTGAAGAGTTTGGAGATCGAGGAGAAGATCAACAAGATCAGATGGCTCCCGCAGCAGAACGCCGCCTACTTCCTGCTCTCCACCAATGGTAGGCAAGGAAGGAGCTAGTGTAGGAAGGAAAGACACAAGTGGCAAAATCCTGTGCCGCCATAGAGACACTGCATGAAATAGGCCACGCCCATCACGGGGGAAAGCGCTCCATTCACTTCCATACACCAGCGTCATTTTCCTTGAAGCTAGCTCAAAGCTGTTGTGTGGTGGTGGGGCTGCGCAGACAACAACAAAAATTGCCTATTAAAGTATTTTTGTACTCCCGAGCAAAACAAGGAAGCCATTGGGAATTGGCGAGAAGTGTCAAGGAAGTAAGTTGTGTTCATCTTCCGTATATATGATCGTTGTGTGTACCGACCATGCGACACACAGTAGGAGAACGCCAGGATTGGGGGGGAGTTTTGGGGCGTGGTTTCTGAACGATGACGCGCTCCGCAGTGTCTCTATCGTCACGGCTGAAAGGAAAACCAGTGGTAATGTATCATGAGATACATGTTTAAAGCATGGCATGTTTAAAGATAGGCTTAGCCTTGCCAATAACAATGACAACCCAGAGCAGAGTTCAATCCTCACTTTCCAGAGTGGACGTATGCACGGATGATAATACTATTTAAAAAGAGGTGTATTTCTCCTCAGAGCAAAGGTATTAATATTGCATGAAAATGTCCTTTTGGCCATTTTATCTACATGTGTTCCACTTGACTGAGCCAGCGCTACCAGCAGAAGCCTTTCAGATTGAAAACTTCATGCAACATGGAACATACACACGCACGCACGCGTGTGCGCGCGCGCACACACACACCCACACACTCAAAGACACACACGCACACACACAACACATTTACTCAAGGAGACACACACACGTCAGCGGAGAGACGTCTTGCAGATTGTGAGCTTCATGCATGGCCGCCACAGAAGTGCTAGGGGTGGCTGGAGCAGATGGTGGAGGGTCCTGTGGCGATGGCCTCGCTCGCAGCCCCCCGACACCAACAGACACCACAGAGAAATACATTAAAAAAAAACGACTGGTGCTGCCGTCCAATTCACTAGACCGAGAAAGAGGATCGTAAGTGCCGTTTATGTAACGCAAAACCTGAACGAGTCCTGATACCTTTTTCAGGTTGAAGCGTTCATCAGGGAAACCGAGTCAACTTGTAGATTTGATATCAGCGACATCAGAATGTACACAGCAGGCAACATTCATCACTCTAGCTGGCTGCTGTCCAGATACATGCCAGATTGCCCACCCAACCCCCCGCAGCCTTCCTGCATCTCGCATTCGCTGTAGTGAGGCATGTTCTAACTGTATTTTGTGTGTGCGTGTGTGTGCGTGCGTGTGTGTGTGTGTGTGTGTGTGTGTGTGTGTGTGTGTGTGATCTATCCCTCCCTCCCAGACAAGACAGTGAAGCTGTGGAAGATCAGTGAGAGAGACAAGCGTCCAGAGGGCTACAACCTGAAGGACGAGGATGGACGGATCAGAGACCCGTCAACCATTACCTCACTGCGGGTGAGAGGCCACACACACACACAACTCAGTCCAAGGGCCCGTTCACACCGAGAACGACAACTCTAAAGACAACTATAATGATACACTGTTTTCTCAAGCATTCACACTACACTGAATATTGAACCGAACCAAATATTCAGATTTAAAAAAAACATGGAGCATGATTACTTTTCCGACATGTTTTTATTTTACTGTATTCTATATTGTTCATTGAGAATGGAATGTGAACTTAAAATGTGTATTTCCATCTATGTTTTTTTTAGCTGGGGTGTTGAAATAATACTTTTCGGCAGTGGGCAAATGGCAGGTATTTAAATAATAAGATAATAAAGTAAATAAATAAGATGAATCCTGTAGAAATCGAGCCCCGGTAGACTGGTAAACTGGGTTTCTGCCATTTAGGGAATGGAAAGCCATAAAACTGTAATTATGATGTGCTTACCCACGGGGGCAAGAAACGAAAACTGCAGTTTATACAGTTGCTCTAAATAGTTTATGAGAGCAGATAATTATGAACCCTCATAATGCACCATGCTTTATAACACTTTGTAAATAATTCAGGCGTGGACTTAAAATTTACATAGAGAGAGAACAATTATTTAAATGATTTTCTTATAGGCAAAAATGTGGAATAGGCTATTAAGTGTAAGTTACTATGTCTTTATCCAATAAATGTTCTAAAGGCATGTTGCCAATTCAATCTTCATGCACATCCTAACCAAAACTGAGTTAAAGCTCCATGGTATTTAAAGGCAATTCCTCCGTTCAAAGACGTGAAAATAAAAAAGCCTTTGGCCTGATTTACCACCAAATCGATGGGAAGGCTAGTACAGAAGCCAAGGTACGAAGGTATAAAATAGGGCTGCACAATAATCATATTTTCATCGTCATCGCAATATGAACATGCGCAATAAACACATCGCAAAGACTGCCTGAAACGCAATGAATAACAAAGGTGGTTTTATTTACATGCAGCATGCATTCCCACTCAGCATCTGATCATTTTGTCTTGTGTTGTAAATCCAGCGCACACCTTTCCCTTGCAACAGTGCGCTCCGCCCCTCTGCCAAAGCCCAAACACGCTGTGTGTAGTCTCAGCTAGAGTCAGTGTGTATTTCATTTCTTTATTCAGTGGGCATATAGGCTATGTTTGGGGTCTATCTATGTTAGCATTATTAAAGCAGAAAGACATAGGAACTGTATAGCTAATATGCATACTTTCATCGCTATATTGAACAATGTTATCGCACATCGCAGATTTTCCTCATATCGTGCAGGCCTAGTATAAAGGTATAAAGCTGTGCACAAGGGAAGAGCCCAAACTCCTCAGTGTGCACATCAGCTAGTGTGAACAGGAACAGCTCAAACAGGACCATCTCGTTTACGCAGTCTTAATTGAGCCCTGCATTAAAGCAGCTACGAGGAACTTTCAGTTTGCGTTGATTTTAGCGGCCCCTCTGGACAAAAGCGGTAGTGTTCTCCCGTAACGAAGACTGCATTTCCTGAACACAGAGTCTCCTCCCGCTGTGGGTCGGCAGGAGCTGCGACAGGCCGAGTCAGTGAGCATCCCCCCTCTGGTTTATTTACTGCATAAGGTTAACGTTATTTCTTCAACAAAAATTACAACCAGTATCGCACGGATGCAAACACAGGAAGTCCCGCTCTGCACGGCCAGCTTACAGGCGTTTAGAATAACTATAGAAATCACCAGTCTCTCTCCTCGCTGAAGGGCTCATTTTCTGGTGTAGCTAGGTAAATGGCCTGCATTTATATAGCGCTTTTATCCAAAGCGCTTTACAATCAGTAGATAGTCTACATTCACCCATTCATACACCGATGGCGGCAGGCTGCCACGCAGGGTGCCTACACACCATCGGGAGCAAGGAGGGTTAAGTGTCTTGCCCAAGGACACAGCGACAGCAGCTGGGAGGGAGCGGGGATCGAACCGCCAACCCTTGCGTCATTGGCCGACCCGCTCTACCTCCTGAGCTAAAGCCGCCCCAAGAGATGTCAGTATTAAATTTAGACTGTTTCGTAACCAGTTCAAAGTTCCTCATAGCTGCTTTAACTGCTGAAATGTTTTTGTTTTTGTGTTTTATCATTCACACATTATTAGGATTGGGTATCGGTACCGAAATAACCCAGTCCCAAGTATTATCGAAACTTCTCCAGTGAAAGGATACCTGCATTCGATCCTTTTTTTTATACACAGATCTAGGGGAAAAAAACTATTTGTATGGTTTTGCTCGCAGCCAATCGCCACAAGCGTTCTTCAAATGTGACGTGTGATTGGCCTTTGGCCCAGTCTACTGCAGCAGCTACAACCCATACAGGTGGTGAAGTCGAGCGCGGTGTATGTGATGGAGTTGAATGAATGAATGAAGTAGGATAATCAAATCAAATGAAAGTAGGTACTCTATCGGTATCTATCAGTATCACTTCAAGGGCACTGGTATCGCTACACTATGCTATTATAGCCTTCAGTCATGCCTATGTACAAATATACTTAATATCCAGCCACACATGTCAGTATTGCTCACAATTGATGCAGTTTTCCATTTAAATACATGATGAATATCATTATGCTCAGTTCCAATACTGATTTGCTGTCAGCAGAAAACACACCCAGTAGTCAGTGGCTCAGGACTCAGAGGAGAGTGAAGAAGAGGGTGGTCGATATGTGCAGTGAGATGAATACCATGTAGCAGATCATCCTCTGTCTTCTCACTCTCTCACTCACTCACACTCTCTCTCTCTATGTCTCTCACTCTCTCCTCCTTATCACTCCACTACCTCCTGGTCTTTAATTTTCACACAAAGCGGCCAGAGACAGACAGGGCAATCTGCGCGTGCGTGCGTGTGTGTGTGTGTGTGTGTGTGTGTGCGCGCGTGCATGCGTGTGTGTACTGCGCTCTCCCCTCTCCGTCCCTGCCATGATAGATTAAGTGGTGTGTTCAGCGTGTCTGTCCCTCTTTGTCTGGCTGGCCGGGGGATCATAGCAACCTGGAGGAGCGGCCGGGACTGTGGCAATCCTGTTTAGGGGCCGTGAAATCTGTGTGCGCTGGGAGGAGGAGGAGGGAGAGGTGGGAATAATAATTCAAGGGGTCGAGTTGAAAAGTGTTATCGTAAAAAAAAAAATGTAAGGAAAAAGAGCCTCTAAATTATAATCTGATGTTCATCGATCGATACCTCTTTAACATGTAAAGGATACACGTAGGGCTGGGCAATATATCGATATTGTGATATGAGATTAGATATAGTTTTAGATTAGGGATATTGTAGTATGTGATATATGGCATACGTGTTATCTTTTCCTGATAAAGGCTGCAGAACAGTAGCAGTAGTAGTAGTAGAACCACACTGTTCTATTATTTGCCTTTACCCACTTACTCATTATATCCACATTACTGAGGAACGATGATCAAAAATCTCATTATGTAGATATTTTGAGAGAAAGCACCAATATTGTCGCAATATCGATATCAAGGTATTTGGTCAAAAATATTGGGATATTTGATTTTTTTCACTTTCTTTATGCGTTTTGTCAATTGGAGACTTGTCACTAATTTTTTGTTACCGATAGATTTTTGTTAATTGTATGTGTCACTTTTCTTTTCTTTTTTTAAATGGCAGTTGTCTCAATGCCGGTTTAAAATATTCAATATTGTTTAAAATATTCAATATAGTTTAAAATATTAAATTGTGAATAATTTGAAGAGGCCCCGGGAAGGGGAAGGGGCAGGCTGAACAGTGTAGCTGTCAGTGTTAGGGGTTACGGGTTAATGTGCTGCATGTCTCTCCGGACGCCCGGTGAAAGACATGGAAATGAAGTGACACCCATGGAGAGACAGCAGCCTGCTGCGCGGCCATGTCTCTCTGTCTGTGTGGAGATACAGCAGCCTGCTGCGCGGCCATGTCTCTCTGTCTGTGTGGAGATACAGCAGCCTGCTGCGCGGCCATGTCTCTCTGTCTGTGTGGAGATGGAGGCAGAGAAAAGGGAAGGAGCAGTCGATTTGTTCTCCTCTCTGCCTCCCCTCCCTTCTGTCTTTGTCTGGGTTTTATCTGGCCACCGGGGGGCTGCGCACAGACTGGTGCTAGGCCTCTTTGAAGACAGAGCAATGCTGTGTGTGTGTGTGTGTGTGTGTGTGTGTGTGTGTGTGTGTGTGTGTGTGTGTGTGTGCGTGTGTGTGTGTGTGTGTGTGTCTGTGTGTGTGTGTGTTTCTGTGTGTGTGTGTGTGTGTGTGTGTGTGTGTCTGTGTGTGTGTGTGTGTGTGTGTGTGTGTGTGTGTGTGTGTGTGTGTGTCTGTGTGTGTGTGTGTGTGTGTGTGTGTGTGTGTGTGTGTGTGTGTGTGTGTGTGTGTGTGTGTGTGTGTGCATGTGCGTGCGTGTGTGTGTGTGCGTGTGCGTGTGTGTGTGAGCCTCATCTCAATTCTGCAGAGTTCAGTTATCATTCCACAGCAGGGCTTAGCGATGCCCTCGGGCCATCTCTCTCTCTCTCTCTCTCTCTCTCTCTCTCTCTCTCTCTCTCTCTCTCTCTCTGTATCTCTCTCTCTTTCTCTCATCCTCCCTTGTTTCCTCTCTTCTCTCCATCTGACAGCTCTCGCTCTCTTTCTCTCTCTCTCTCTCTCTCTCTCACACACACACACACACACAGGAGAGCAGGGATGAGTTATTAAGTTATGTATGTAGGAAAAAGAGAGAGAGAGAGAGAGGAAGACGTGACCACAACACAGCAGATATTCACAGTCCTTCAATCACAGCCGCGATCTGAATTCTGTCTCTGTTTCATTAAGATCTGTGCAGCAAATGTCATAATGCCTCCCTGGAGGCATTCACTTTTGGTTTCCACATACACACACACACACAAACACACGCTACTGTACACACACACACAAACAAACACACGCTACTGTATATACACACACTCACATACACACACAAACACACGCTACTGTATATACACACACTCACATACACACACAAACACACGCTACTGTATATACACACACTCACATACACACAAACACACGCTACTGTATATACACACACTCACATACACACACAAACACACGCTACTGTATATACACACACTCACATACACACACAAACACACGCTACTGTATATACACACACTCACATACACACACAAACACACGCTACTGTATATACACACACTCACATACACACACAAACACACGCTACTGTATATACACACACTCACATACACACACAAACACACGCTACTGTATATACACACACTCACATACACACACAAACACACGCTACTGTATATACACACACTCACATACACACACAAACACACGCTACTGTATATACACGCACTCACATACACACACAAACACACGCTACTGTATATACACACACTCACATACACACACAAACACACGCTACTGTATATACACGCACTCACATACACACACAAACACACACACGCTACTGTATATACACGCACTCACATACACACACACACAAACACACACTACTGTATATACACACACTCACATACACATGCTACTGACATACACACACAAACACACGCTACTGTATGTACACACCTAAAGATCAGGGATGCCCAGTAGGGAAATGGCTTTACAGTAAATGAAATAGTGCTACGATACGAAAATCCTTTTAAGAAGACTGATTTTAATATTTCTTCGCCCTGTAGGTGCCGGTGCTGCAGCCGATGGACCTGATGGTGGAGGCCACGGCCCGCCGTGTGTTCAGCAACGCCCACACCTACCACATCAACTCCATCTCTGTCAACTCCGACCTTCAGACCTACATCTCCACAGACGACCTCAGGGTGAACCTGTGGAACCTCGAAATCACCGACCGCAGCTTCAGTATCCTCTTGCCGGCTCACACACGGATCAATGGAGACGTTTCTTATTTGTGTCTTTTCTATGTTTGAGACCTTTTATAGATGCCAAAAATAGTGGTTGGAGAAGACCCATCCTCACAAAGACACATATAAACCTGTGTGTGTGTTAACACCAGAAAGACCAGTGCATTTGTGGGGTCTGAAAGAAGAATTGTCCAGCCACTGCACGATGTACCACGTGAGCCATATTAGTCCTTAGCAGTGGTGTAGAAGTTGTAGTTCTTCCTTAGCGCCTGTCTCCCAGACATTGTGGACATCAAGCCGTCCAACATGGAGGAGCTGACGGAGGTGATCACCTCGGCAGAGTTTCACCCCCAGCAGTGTCACACCTTCGCCTACAGCAGCAGCAAGGGCTCCATACGCCTGTGTGACATGAGAGAGGCAGCACTCTGCGACAAACACTGCAAATGTGAGTACCAGCAGAGTGACAGAAACGAAGGTGTGGCTTGGTAAAACCTGCCTGAGGAGCCTAACAATTTATATAGTTGCTTTGATGTGATAACTTTTACTATTATAATTGTTTTTACTCCCCATTCTTACTTTTTTAAATCTTGTGCTGTCTTCTTGTGTTTGTCCGTTTTAATTAAAACTAGGCATCTCGCGTGCTACGCGAGCTCGATTCCTAGTCCCGCCCGCCGCGCGGGCTCAGCCGTTCTGCAGCTCGCCGAGCTGGCCCTGCAGCTCGCATAATGCAGCTCGGCCGCCGCTCGGCTGGTACGCGGCCTCTGATGCTGGCTGATCCCCGTGTCCGTGTGGGTTTTCTCCGGGTGCTCCGGTTTCCTCCCACCATCAAGAAAAACATGTACCGTATGTTAGGGTTAATACTCCTGTCAGTGCCCTTGACCAAGGTACTGGCAAAAGAACTGGAGTTGGTCCCCGGGCGCTGCACTGCGGCTGCCCACTGCTCCTAGTTCTAGGAAGGTTCCTAGTAGAGGATGGGTCAAATGCAGAGGATGAATTTCCCCAAGGGGATAAATAAAGGATAACTTAACTTAACTTAACTGATGTCATCAGTGACATCATCACTGAACTATAGCCTCAGCCTTAAGGCAAACAGCCTTAGGGCAATTCATCTGCCCTAATTTTAAAAATTTGGCTCCGTCAGGTCACCTGCACGGGTGCTCTTTACACTTCCAGAAAGTTTCAGCCCGATCGCACGTAACACGGCATAGCTGTGGCCGGACAAAACAGAGTCCACATTGCCAAATTTATATATAGATTATGCAAATAAAAAAAAGTATTATGGGATTTCAAGAAGGAATGGGAGATGGAAACAGAGATAGAGAACACAGACTAACAGAAAGACAGAGGATGAGAGCAGCCTGTTCATGGTGGCTAATTCACATTCAGTATTTGGCCTTTGTGTGGCGCCGACACGCAGCCTCCAGGCGGCTCAATATGCTACGATTGATAACTACTCGCTCATCAATAAATCTCTCAGTCTCAAACAATGCAGGCTTTCTCCTGAGCTTAACGTCATGCACACTCTCTCCTGAGCTTAACGTCATGCACACTCTCTCCTGATGGAATGAATAATGAATACATTGACATTTTAGCTGGAAAATCAATGGCTTAAGAGCAATCACATTAGTCCCTCATGGTCACACCTTGTTGTTCAATAATGCCAGTTATTTCCTCGGCCATATTGACGCGTTCACTGGACCGTGCGCTCATACATCCTGTTCAATTGGATATGAGCATTTGGGGCTGAATTGAAACACAGGTGGGATTTGGGGATCTTGCGGCAGGCAGGCAGACAGACAGGCAGGCAGACAGACAGACAGACAGGCAGGCAGACAGACAGGCAGGCAGGCAGACAGGCAGACAGGCAGGCAGGCAGACAGACAGGCAGATAGGCAGGCAGACAGGCAGGCAGACAGACAGGCAGGCAGGCAGACAGGCAGACAGGCAGGCAGGCAGACAGACAGGCAGATAGGCAGGCAGACAGGCAGGCAGGCAGACAGGCAGGCAGACAGACAGGCAGGCAGGCAGGCAGACAGGCAGACAGACAGGTAGGCAGACAGGCAGGCAGACAGGCAGGCAGGCAGGCAGGCAGACAGACAGACAGGCAGACAGGCAGGCAGACAGACAGACAGACAGGCAGGCAGACAGACAGACAGACAGACAGGCAGGCAGGCTGGGGGGAGGAAACAATATTCAAAGTCACGGTGTAGCCACAGCCGCAGTCACGGTGTAGCCACAGCCGCCTGTGTCTGTTGTGCTCTGATTATATTGACGTGCCCGCGCTCGCCATTCCTTGACAGGTGCTTGGCCAGACATGCAGCGCTAGGGTGCACCCCACACACGCACACACTGACACACACCCCACACACGCACACACTGACACACACACACACACACACACACACACACACACACACACATACACACACAGCAGGCAGGTGCACCCGTTTGCCTTAGGACAGGTCGGTTAATACGGATCTACTCTCTCACTGCATGAGCTCATATCGCTCAGAGCAATGGATAATACCCTCCCTCCCTCCCTCGCGCACACACACACACACACACACACACACACACACACAGCTCATCCTCCACACACACACACACACACACACACACACACACACACACAGCTCATCCTCCACACACACACACACACACACACACACACACACACACACACACACACACACACACAATATACACTCATACTGTATCCCCTCCCACTCCCACACCAATAAATCTGTGAGGTGTCCTGGAGCCTGCTGGAATCAATCAGAGTTAGAGAGAGAGGATGGATGGATGTAGGGAGGGGTGGCTTACTTTGGGGGGCTGGTGGGGTGTGTGTGTGTGTGTGTGTGTGTGTGTGTGTGTGTGTGGGGTGTGTGTGTGTGTGGGGTGTGTGTGTGTGTGGGGGGGGGGGGCGCTGAGCCCCGGGCCAGAGAGCGAGGGACGAAACAGCCCCCCTGCCGACTCCCCAGGGGCCCTATTATACACCCCAGGAGAGGGCAGGGACGCATCTCACTGTCTGACACACACACACACACACACACACACACACACACACACACACACACACACAGACACACACACACACACACACACACACAGATGCATATATACATGCACAATTTGGCGCACACTCATTCATACACACACAGAAATCCAGCAGGGCTCAAATGGGCCCAGCACTTTGACATTGATTTGTTTCTCTCATCCCTCCCTCATCCCCCCATTTTTTCATCTCTCTCACACCGCATCCCTCGTTAGACTCCCCATCGACACATCACAGAGCTATTCTCCCATTCTCAGCAGAGGGGGGAGGAGGAGAGGAGAGAGGGATGAGAGGAGGGTGGGAGGAGAGAGGAGGGGAGGGTGGCAGGAGAGAGAGGAGGAGAGAGGAGGGGAGGATGGGAAGAGAGAGGAGAAGATGGTGGGAGGAGAGAGGAGGGGAGGATGGGAAGAGAGGAGAAGATGGTGGGAGGACAGAGAGGAGGAGAGAGAGGAGGGTGGGAGGAGAGAGGAGGGGAGGGTGGGAGGAGGAGAGAAGAGAGGGATGAGAGGAGGGTGGGAGGAGAGAGGAGAGGAGGGTGGCAGGAGAGAGGAGGGTGGGAGGAGAGATGGGGCACAATAGCTTGACAGCTAACGATGGAATGCCTGGCTTTCATCCCCAGTGTGCTGGCCTGCACACAGATCTGCAGCTGCCAGAATCAATATGAATCATAACCAATATTTACCCAGCATGTTGACCCACGGCTGCTGTCCCCCTAAGCACACAGAGAGAGAAGCCACTGAAGACATCCAGCTGCTGTAGCAAACCCCACACGCAGACAATGTTGTGCTGTTACTGCTTCACTAACGACGGCCCAACCAAAATCTGTGTTATGTTTTCTCACAATGAATGATTCATAGAAAGAGTTGCGGGGGGGGAAACAGCATCTCTTTTAAGCGCAGACCTCCCGCAGTGCAAATGCTGCGACCTCCGTCAGAAAATAACCGCCTTACCTTTCTCTCAGATTTCGAGGAACCAGAGGATCCATCCACGCGCTCCTTCTTCTCTGAGATCATCTCGTCCATCTCCGACGTGAAGTTCAGCCACAGCGGGCGCTACCTGATGACAAGGGACTACCTCACGGTCAAGGTGTGGGACCTTCACATGGAGAGCAAACCACTTGAGACCTACCAGGTACGTACGACATCTGGTAAAGCCAATTCTCGGGCTGGTCAATTTAGTGAGTAAAGGTTAGTTACAGATCAAATTAAACTCTCTATTGATTTCAGTCTAATCACTCAACGTAATCCTGTTCCACTATCGCCCCGCCAATCCGTAAGCCTGTCATCTTCAGCAATTACCCCAGGAGGGCTTATTGAGCTGACTGTCCACAGGAAGAGCGATAGTGCTGGGTGCAACCTGAAGGGCAGAACCTCCCACTGTGTGGTCACCGGGGTCAGATCCACACCGTCCGATCAGAGGAAGCCATCTTAGGGCAGGTCATGATTGATAAGGTCATCAGTTAGGCTCAGGGGGGGGATTCGCTGTCCAATCGCAGCTCCACCGTCACCTGCTGCCTAGCAACTTAGCATAGGTCACACTCCGTCTGACGGGATTACTGGAAGTAGAGCATCTGGTATTGGGGCTTAAGGTTGCATGGTGGAGCACTGAAAGGCAAAGTGATGAATCTTAAATGCTGTTAAATCTGAGAACCTGCTTAGGTGAGAGGAACCGGGCAGATGTGGCTCCTGCATTACATTACTGGCTTTCCTGGGGCAGATAAGCAGGTCTGGCCTAGGATCCTCCTTGGATGGGAGACTTGTGCTGGAAGTGGTGTTGGAGGACCAGTAGGAGGCGCTCTCCCCTGTGGTCTCATGAATAATCCCCCCCATTGCCCCAGGGCAGAGACAGGGGACTCTGTCCTGTGAGTGAGCACCGTCCTTCGGATGAGACGTTAAACCGAGGTCCTGACTCTCCGTGGTCATTAAAGATCCCATCGGCACTCTTCACAACAGTAGAGGTGTAACCCCGGTGCCCTGAGGGGTGTAACCCCGGTTCTCTGGCTAAATTCCCACACAGGCCTTCCTTCAATCGTGGCGTCCTAATCATCCCTCGTTACTTAATTGGGGGGAGTTCCCCAGGAGTTCCCCTCCCCTGATATGTGAAGTGCTTTGAGGATCTAAAAAGCCTCCCCTGATATTTGAAGTGCTTTGAGGATCTAAAAGGCGCTCTATAAGTGCAATCAATTATTAGTGGTTCTGTCATCTGTCAGGCACCTGGTTATGTTGTCATCGAGTGATGTAGTGTCACTGTAATAATGAAGCAATGTAGACAAATCAGTAACACAGGTTCTTCTTTTTGACACACAAACCTATTATTGATTATTATTATTATTCTCATTATTGATCCTATTTAATGCATACAATAAATTCATGTTTCTACCGTTTGTTTTCCAGGTTCATGACTATTTACGGGGCAAACTTTGTTCTCTGTATGAGAACGACTGCATCTTTGACAAATTTGAGTGTGTCTGGAATGGATCAGACAGGTGAGCTTTCTTCCCTATCAATCCATCCACCCACCCATCCCTCCATTCATCCATCCACACACTCACCTGGATAAACTCTCTCCTCTGCTCGTCCTCAGTGTCATCATGACGGGCTCCTACAACAACTTCTTCCGAATGTTTGACCGGAACACCAAGCGCGACGTCACTCTGGAAGCATCCAGGGAGAATAGCAAGCCCAGAGCCATCCTCAAGCCGCGGAAGGTACGGCCGATCTCATCACAACAATTTTCAACAATATCTCAAATTACTTTATTTTTCATTTTTCATTTCATCCAGGAAAAAACAGTCAAACCCAAGTTTAAACCTGCGCTGTTCAAAAATGTTGGTGTTGCGGTAAAAAAGAAAGCGATGAATCGAAACTTTAAGATCGCTTTCATATGCTTAGATAGATGTTAAGCGATCATCGACCGGCTTTTAAACGATATGTATTTTAAATACTTCTAAATCTCACTGTGGCCCCTTATCCCTGTTGCTGCCCACCAGGTGAGCGTCGGTGGTAAACGACGTAAGGATGAGATCAGCGTGGACAGCCTCGACTTCAGTAAGAAGATCCTCCACACCACGTGGCACCCGCACGAGAACATCATCGCTGTCGCGGCCACCAACAACCTGTACATTTTCCAAGACAAGGTCAACTAGAGGAGCCAACTGAGAGAGAGAGAGAGCGATGGAGAAAGAGAGAGATGGACCGCTTATCTATATCCTCCTCCTCCTCCTCCTCTCCTCATGTCTAGTTGCTGCTGGTCTCGAGTTTCACCGCTCTGCTAGGGAGATGCAGAGTTTTCTGCAAGGGGGGGAGGGGAGTATCCAGTGACTGAATAGACTTGGATCATGTGAATGTTTGGGGAAGTGGGAAATTCTAAGCCAGGATACCGCTGGAAGAGAAAAAGGCACCTCTAAATCCAGAATGTGAGGGAAAAAAAAAAAAAAACACAAACTAGACACACAAGACGTTCCTCAATTTGACTTTTAATTTATTTCGCCTTGCGGACACCTGCAGGAAGTGAAGTAAGGTGATGTAGTGACCCTCTGGACCCTCGCCCCTCTGGACCCTCGCTCGCCCCGCGAAGAAAAGGGCTGGATGTGATGATACAGTGAACATAGAGCACACACAGACACAACAGCTTTTACATGGTGGAGGTGGCTTGTTGTCATGTAGCGACAGCGCCCCCTGTCTTTGAATCTGCTCATGCTGCAGTGCATGTGATCAACCCCGGTGTCTCAAGACTGCGGAGTCATCAAGCTATACTGGACAGTGCAACCTGCTGCAGAACCTCTACTGGAGAGGAAGAGAGTGTTCAACTCTGACCCCGGACCCCCTTACCCCCCCCCCCCCCCCTCCCCGGACAGTCTCAGTATAGGACTGAAACTGAGAGTTGTTTCTGCCTGTGGAGAATAACACAGTGAGTCTTTCTAGTCCCAATGTTTCTGTCTCTCTGGTGAGACTGCTGTTAGTCGGTAATGTGAATGAAGCCCCTCGCAGGCTGTGTCAATGGTTTTATTTAACGCTGTCGTTTTATTAAGTCCTTCTGATTGGTCAACGATTCTGTTTAGAAGCTGTGGTGCCTTCTTTTGGTATGTGGGGGGTGGGGGGGGGGTGGGGTTATATGTAGTGGGTGCGGGAGGGGGGAGGGACCGAGTACAAGGAAGGAGTGTGAATGTTTTTATTCAAATGAAATGTTAACTTAGCATTTTTCTTTCCTTCTTTTTCTCTATAAACAAACGGCACAAAAAGGCCACTCAAGTCCCAAGTGGAGAAAGTGTTTGAAGGATTTACATTCTAGCACTGGCTACAGGCTCGTGAGTTCAGGGGTCAACCCATCTACTTTGACACTGTGATGTGTATAAAGTAAGTGTTGCCCTTATCACACTGCAGTCGATCCAATGTCATCATCAGTTTGAAAGAAAGTCAACTTTGCAAAAGAGATGCTGAACAAATTGCTCCAAATTGCTATTTTTGTTATACCTTACTTGGATAGTACTTTGAAAATGATCTGTAGCTGGAAAAACCATAACCTTGTCATATCATGTATTCTTGAACGTCAACCTTAGGATCTGTTGGCACACGATAATGTTAGCATAGCTCTTGAAGTCGGTGTTGCATGTGTTGCATCTGATGAAACTGACAGCCTGCATATAATTATTTGAACGTCTACAGATCATTTTAAGGCACTATGCAACTAAAATAATGACTATGGTCGCTACATTACAAGTACCGGTAGTCTATTTCAATGTTTTCAATTTCAGACTGTGGTGCCTGTCCATGTTTCTCTTCTTGCTGAAGATGAGTAACTTGGAACAGTTGCAAGTTGTATTTTAGCACTGATCTCTGATCAGTTTGAAGACCCGCCACTCGATTAATTAGCTGTGTTTGAGGGAAGGAAGGGCTTGTCTGAGATCTGTGCTAAGAGCCAACTGCCTTAGAGGAAAGGGACTAAATGGACTCTGTGAAATCAGGGAATTATTAAGTGTGATTCCTTTCAACAGTAATGTCTTCTAAACAACCTCCTTTGTGAAACTTCTAATTGAAACACAAACTTTTATAGCTCAGAATGTATTGAAATGCAATTAATTACCATGCAGTCTTTATGCTTACTGGTCTTTCTTTGAATAAAAAAGAATAAACATGTGCAAGTTCAAATGCTGCATTGTTGGACCTCCTCTGTTACACTGCTAACACAAATATTAAATGTCCATTTATAATTGTATCTCTTCAAAAAGAGACTGCTGCTAATTCAGTGCCGCTTGCAGTGCAAGGGCGCACTCATGTGGTTGAAAAGTGGAACAGGCGAGGTAAATGTGTACAAATTGACAGGAACCTCGATTTCTTTCATCCACTGGCCACAGTGGGTGGTTCATTTCAAAGTGTGCAAGCTTAAAATTTCATTTTCTAATTTCCTGTTTTCCTATTTTTACAGCAGAAAAATGAAGGTTGCTTTCCTGCCTAAATAGCTGATGGGCTACAGCAAACTTAGCCAAAACTATATTTGCTGGTGGCTATTGAGTTTGCCACCTCGCCTCATGTCCTGTGTGTACTGTAATCAATTGTTCTAATCTATCATTCATATTCATCTATCATCTATCAAAACTCAAAAAGTTATAATAAAAGAAAAGAATGCAAATTATCTAGACATAAAACAAAACTAAACTAAAAAGGGGGGACTCGTCAGGGAATTAAAAGTTAATTAGAAGTAAGTGAATGATAGGTTGTAAATATACCAGCATACCTAATAGGTCCCGTTGGGAATATGTATAGCAGGGGTGCACAATACCATCGACATCTCATCGACATCGGCAGGGAGAAAATTCAAAAACGTGGCATCTGTATCACCCCGAAACGGATGCCTCCGGTGGTACAAATGTTTACTCAAATTAGAAATCTCATAGGATACATTAATGTGTCATGAAATCTTATAGGCTACATTAATGTGTCGTGAAATCTTATAGGCTACATGAATGTGTCATGCGGTGCAAATGATTCCAGGGTTTTTCTAATTGGACCCATGAGGCTGACACAACACATTGTGTCAGCTGCATGGGGATTGGGGACAGCAGCTGTCAATCAAACAGCATCTTTATAACCAAGCGCACAAACTCCCGCATCCTGTCTCAGGATAAACCCGGAGACAGACAGGAGCTCCTCTCTGATCATTGATTGTCAATCGATCCATTCTCTGATGCGATTATTATAAGAGGTTTAGTTGAGAGTGATCATATTTCTAGATTGGTTTTTATACCTTTCTTTGGGCACACATTTCTGGAAATCTTTCTACCTTCATATTTTGTTTATCACTTTTATCTCTTCACATCTCCTGGCTACCTTTGACGGTCTTGTTTCGTCAGTCCACACGATCTTTATTGGACGAGATGGATAAGTTAAGTGGGAACAATGCAACTGTGGTGAACAGCTCCATAGACCGGTGGTCCTTCAACGAGCGCGGGTCTCACCAGCACCTGGACCCCGGGCAGCTGAGGGTCCTGTTGCCGGCCAGTCTGGGTGTCATCTGCGTGTCGGGCCTGCTTTGTAATCTCACTGCAATGGTCATCTTGGCGGTCAGTGCTCACAAAGGCAAACTGTCTATCATCAACTCCCTCATCTTCAACCTGATGTTCGCTGACAGCCTGGTGCTGGCGTTCGCTTTGCCTCTCCGAGCGGCCGCCTACTCCGAGGCCAGCTGGACTCTGGGCTGGGCGGCGTGCAAGACGGCCGACTGGTTCCTCCACTCCTGCATGGCAGCCAAGAGCTTCACAGTGGCGCTCCTGGCCAAAGCCAGCTACCGCTATATGTCCACCCCTACCCAGCAGGTGAGCATCCGTCTGTGCTCCATCCTGGTGGTGCTGTTCTTCACCTGGCTGTCTGCCTGCTCTGTCACCGTCCCGCACTGGCTGTTTGCGACGCTGCAGACTCAGAGTCGCGGGCCGGTGTGCGTGCTGCTGGTTCCTCCAGAGGCCCGGGACTTCATGACCGTGTACGTCAAGGCGTACCCCCTGGGGGTCTTCTGTGCGCCCCTGAGTTTTGCACTGCTGTATTTCTGGAAGGTGTACGGCCAGTGCCAGCAGCAGCGCTCCAAGAGCTCCAAGACCCAGAACCTGCGCGCCCAGATCAGATCCAGGAGACTCACCTTGATGCTGTTCTGCCTGATCGTCGCCATGGCCGTCCTCTGGCTCCCACAGTGGGTGGTGTGGGTGTGGGAGCGTAATGTGGCGGAGAAAAGGGGCGAAGGAGGAGCTCTGCCTTTCATCTCCTCTCCTCCCCTCCTCCTGTCCCTCTCCGCTCAGCTGCTCACCTTCTGCCTCTCGCTGGTGAACCCGCTCATTGTGCTCTCCCTCTCCGAGGAGTTCAGGGAGGGCTACCGGGGGCTGTGGCGGCGGCTCACCCTGCGCAAACAACCTCCACCCAAGCCGAAGAAGCGTGGACCCCATAACCCCACTGCTTACCAGTCGCCGCGCCCCAGACCGGAGACCTCAGGTCAGGGGAGAGGGGAGCGGGGCCTTCGCAGCAGAGAGGCTCAGCCCCAGGCAGAGCAAGGAAGAGGAGGTGGAGGAGGAGGAGGAGGAGGAGGAGGAGGAGGAGGAGGAGGAGGAGGAGGAGGAGGAGGAGGAGGAGGAGGAGGAGGAGGTAGAGGAGGCGGTGGAGGAGGAGGAGGAGGAGAGAGAGACGCAGATGAGGTGAGCCTCAGAGATGGGATCGCCTTGCCGGACGTGGAGCAGTTCTGGCATGAGAGGGAGACGGGAGCGCTCACGGATGAAAATGATCCTGTGCCTTGGGAGCGCCTGAACAAGGAAGAACAAACAAGGGCCGTATTCTAATCGATGTGACACATGATCTTATTTGTCTTCAATTCGATCCTCAGTCAGAGCAGCTGAACCGCTTCGCCTCAATGTATTGGACTGCTGAGAGCTGCACTGTATCAACATAAGAACATAGTCATGGTCTTCTGTCAACTGTGTTTATGGTATTATTCAAAGGTAAGAAGTGCAAAAACGGTGTGTGGAATCAAAATAGAGCAGTACGTTATGTGCATTCGATATAGACCCGCAAAATTGTCTTTGATTTTAGCGTTTTCATGAGGAGTTTGAAGACCTACATTTTATTCAGATTCAAATTGCTTTATTGGCATGAATGTCGTAACAATAATATCGCTAAAGCATCAAAATCTTATTCACTACTTATTCATGCGTATTCACTGTCAGCTGTAAATAAAAGCTTCCAGTAAGTTGGGTGGCAATGCAAATGTAATAGCTATCTATCTAGAGAGATGTATTGTTATTATTGTAAATGAACACTGTTCTTACACATTTCTTGAAGTCATTGATTACCAAAGACTTCAAAACCTTGGAATTTGGGGCACTGAAAGAAATCCTCATCATGACCACCATAAATGTATGTGACAGCTTAATTGGGGCTACATGTTATCAACCTCTTAAGTGTACGTGGTTTTCACCTGTCTGCAGAGAGAAAACGGTTTGTTTATAGCCTCATTATAAAGTGATATGTGGAAGTTTAAAATGGACGTTTTTGATGTGAACAAGTCTGTGTTTCCTCTCCTCTTTCTGTGAAGGAGATTGTTTTGTATTCATCATGTAGGCTACTTCAACAAACAATGTTTACAATAAAGAGCATCCTCAAGATGGAGCTGGTGTGGAGGTCAAATTCTCTTCTGTGGTGTCCAAAAGTGTTTAGGTGAGAAGAAGAGCATACAAGCACAAGAAGAGTGTCATTTGTTTAAATTTCCGTTAAGTCCAACTATGTTTATGTGTTGTTTGTGTGTTTATGTGGGTGATTGTACCTACTGACTGTAAAGCACTTTGGATAAAAGCGCTATATAAATGCAGGCCATTTACCATTTGTTTAGCCCAACTATTTTCCTATGTACTATAATGCACATAGGCCCAAAAAGATACACACACACCTACATGTACACACAGACACAAAAGGGTTTTTCACACTACATGCTCTTAGCCCGGGGCTATCTAAACTGGGGACATTTCCAAACCGGCAATCAATATATCATAAAAATATCTAATGTTATTACCTATGAAATAATAAAGGGGGATGATTCCAGTTTCACTTATTTTGTCCATGGCTGTTGTACTGTAATAAACAGTACAACCCCCCCCCCCCCCCCCACACACACACACACACACACACACACGCACAAACACACGCACACACACACACACACACACACACACACACACACACACACACACACACGTCATTCACTGTGCCCCTTTACAAAATGTCACTGTGTTCTCAGCAGCATTGGCCATGGCCTTCTGAACCTACAGCGCCGGATGTTTTATGAAAAGCCTCAGATCTCAAACAGTATTTTCAGTGGAGACCTAATTGCTTCTTCATTGTTCAAGATCTAGTGAAAGAGCTGCAGCAGAACATGTAAACACTTGTTGGGATGCCTGGATCAAAACATTGACTCATAGAATCCATTCTCATTCAGATATCTTGAGATGAGAACGGTCAAGGGTCCCCTTTGAAATTGAGCATATATGCCGGTTTTTCAAAATTCATTATTTAGCGACCTTCCCGACAAGGTAGCATGGCATTGTTGCTCCCAATGGATGCTGTAGTCTTACAGTTTCATAGCCTCTAAGTATCTTCACTCTAGATTTAAGAATGAGCCCACTAGAGCTAGAGTCATATCGGCCGCAGACGCCAGTAGAAAATCGGGGACATTTTCAGGGACAGCTCCAGCCGGGGACAGGTCACCAAAAACGGGGACTGTCCCCGAAAATCGGGGACATCTGGTCACCTTCTAAACCCTGGGCTAAGAGTAGGGCTAAGATAGCCCCAGGCTAACTTATACCCACTTTTCACACACGCATTGTTAACCCAGGTTAGTCTAAAACCAGGGCTATGTGATTCACTGTCTCCTTGGCCCCGTCTCTGGCCACGTTTCACACTGGCAACTTTTAGCCCTGCTGTGTTTAGATGGAAAGTCAGTCTGCTCCAGAGCAGGGCCAGCTAGCCGGCGCTGAAGTCGGCGTTAGCCCACTTTGGAGTGGGCCAGTGTGAAAGCTTTCTTAGCCCTGGGCTAACAGCTCTCTCAGCTCCAGGCTAAGAGAGTGACTTAACCCCCAGGTAAAGTGTAGTGTGGCGGCAGAGCTGTTTCTAGCTTGTTGGGGGCCCTATGCAAAATCTCCTTCTTGTCCGTTTACATTAGCCTATGATTCTCTGCGACCCTTAATATGAAAAAAGTCATACAAGATATCGGCTGAATATATCAGATATCTAGTACAGCCGAATGAGTAATTCCACTGCATCTAGATCAGTGGTTCTGTTTAAGTGGGACCCTAAGGATCTTTGGGGGGGGGGGGGGGGGGGGGGTTCCAGGGGGTCCCCATCAAAAAGGGCAAAGAATAGAATAAATAGAATAGAATAGAACTGTATTGTTCACCAGGGTGTGAAATTACGTAACATACACAACATAAGAGGCCAGAAGGCAATTAGTGGTAGGCTATAAAAATAGACATAGACACAGTTAGACTACACATTGAAAACAGTTCATGTCTGTGGTTAAATTTTTGTTGGTCACTTTGCAGAGTTAAGAATACTGATGGTACTTGGGATGAAGGACTTCTTGGAAATGTTTTTAGTTCCCAAAGGAACTCTATAGCGCCTCCCGGAGCTCAAAGGCTCAAACTGGCTGAATAATGGATGGGAGCTATCTGCCGGGATACTCCTTCCTGGCACTGATAGAAATACGCTGATGTAGGAGTCTAGTCAGTCTCTAACTCTAGCTCAAGTCAGATAAACAGCTGCTCAGTCAGATAAACAGCTGCCCACTCGTTCAATTCCAACCTGTCTCATTCTTTATGCTCTGTGTTGTTGTCAGTGTCAATGGTGTCAACACAGTATGTAGAATTCAGAAGGTGAACTCTTAACAGTTCATAGCTCGGCAGGATGAGTCACTGTGTCTGTGTCGGTACCTGACAGGTGGGTTATTGGTTCTATTCCCGATGGAGGAGACATATTACAGCAGAGATGGGAAAAGGTCACACTTTCTTTACTCAAGTAGAAATACAGTGACCGAGGCCTCAATACTGCAGGGCAGGAAGCAGCCTCTCTGCGCCACCAGGTCAGACTTCTTAAAGCAGGTTTTCACGCTTTCCTCTGGCTAGTTGTTATATAAGACTAGTATAACCTAGTCTCTTAGAACAGACGAGTTGGCTTCCGCAATTTTCAAATGCTTCCGCCATACCGTCTGTACTTCGTGGGGGAGAATCATGCACCAACCGGAATGGGAAGTAGAAAGGCGGGTTTTCCGCTCATTAGTCCAATCAGAATCGCAGAAAGGCGGGTCTTCCGCTCATTAGTCCAATCAAAATCCAATATGCCGCATTTTTCGTGGACACACGTGTCGTGATTGGTCGGATTCCATCGAACTTCTTTCCTGTCTGAAGGTTTTTTCCCAACTTCCTTGTGCGTGTTCTGGGGGTGTAACGTACAGACTGTATATAGCTGCATTCGCCGGATGTAGATGAGACAGTCTGTTTTAAGAGACTAAGTATAACCCAAACCATATTGTTGTACTTGCTTAAACCTAATGTTTCATAAAGATGTGTATGGTTTGACTGGGAATCAAACCCCAGTCTTCAGATTGGAAGGCAAGCACCTTAACCATTATGCCACAAGACCAATGACACCCCAAACTGCACTAATTTCACACCCTAACCCTAATCTTAATCACATTTTTCTAAGCAGGTTTTCAGGAAGAAGCAGTTGCAGTGACCAATCAAATGAGTTCAGGGTGTGTTCTTCAATAAACTATACTGCAAAGGAGGGTTCCCATCTAAAACAATCTCAATAAGACTGCATGATTCTCAGCTTCTAAATTCAAAGCTACCAATCATTTGGACCTTGATTTATCTTACATTGTTTCATGTAGGCTAATGGTAACAGAATCCATGGGCATTTTTCCATGTGTTTGCATCCCATCAAGGTCCAATTTGCAGAGATGGGAAAAGTACACACTTTCTTTACTTAAGTACAAGTACAGTTAATAATTGTGTAAAAAAATACTCTGGTAAAGGTAGAAGTACTGATTCGACTTAATTACTCAAGTAAAAGTAAAAAGTACAGGCTCTGAAATGTACTCAAATATAAAAGTAAAACTGTGCCAGGCGAATAGAAACTCACGTCATATTAATATAATTAAAATACTATTGAACTTAAAAGATCCCTTCAAAACATCTTTTAAGATGCATAAAGACTATACTATGATGAATAATGCACATAATGCGTGAAATGCGTTTTGAATGGTGACAGTCAGAGGAAAGAGTGATTTAAAGCCCTGAGAAAACCTTCCTTAAGAAGTCTGGCCTGGTGGTACAGAGAGTTGGTTGATGCACTGCATTATTGAGGCCTCAGTGTCGTGGGTTTGAGCCTTGGTCACTTTTGAATGGTGACAGTCAGAGGAAAGAGTGATTTAAAGCCCTGAGAAAACCATCCTTAAGACCTCTGGCCTTGTGGTACAGAGAGTTTGTTTGCAACCGATCAGTATTGAGGCTTTGGTCACTTTTGAGGTTGTGGGTTCGAGTCTCAGTCAGTTTTCAACAGCAACAGCCAGAGGAAAGAATGAAATGCTCTGAGAAAGCCCCACTTAAGAAGTGTGACCCAGTGGCTCAGAGAGTTTGATCGCTGCCCAGCAGTATTTAGCTTCTGGTTTCAAACCTCAGTCACTTTTGAGGTCGTGGGTTCAAGGCTCAGTCAGTTTTGAACAGTGACAGACGAAAAAGATAAAAGCTCTCAGCGAAGAGCTTTGAGTATGAATGGGAGCTGGTGGTGCGATGGATATGTTGACCACATAGAGACGTGGAAGCATGCAGATGGCTCATTCAATTCCTGCTCCACCACCACTACGTGGAGCTTGTCATAATGTCATTCAACTTATTACATTTAAAAGATCCACAGCTTTTTTGGAAAGATGACATAATGAGTATGAAAGACAATGAGTTTTGGCCTGTCAGATGTGACTGGGGAGGGCATTCCAGAGGGAGGGGGCGGCTGCAGCAAGGCCCTGTCAGAGCCCCCCTGTCACAGCTTTAGCAAAGAGATCCCTGTGATGCTTGTCAAAATGGATATAAATTGTATGATCATATTCAGCCAGACAGTCAGATGGAGATTTAAAATGGTGAGCATTTTTTATTATTTTTATTTTTATTTATTTATTTCTTACTACTGGGGGAGCCTGGCCCCCATCCCCCCCATTAACTCCGGCAATTCCAACACTTTTTTCCCTCTCTCTCACACAGAGACACATATGTCTCTCACCCAGAGGACACCCACGTTGCATTCAGGTACAGTCAGTTAGATTCAGCTTCAGGGATGGTGGTGGTGGTGGCTTAAACCTGCGCTAAACCTCTGGTGTCACTTCACATTTACTCTTTAGGCTTTGGGCAAGGTGCCACAATAGTCTACTGGAAATTTCTTGGACCCAGTAATGTTGTTTCTTATGAACTTTTATGATTGAAATGTCATATTTATGCCTAGTGGATGAAATTCAACTTGGTCTCTATGTCTCTCACCCAATTTCAGCTCTCTTACCCAATTTCAGCTGTAAAGCAACATACATCTGTCAAAAAAGTATACAATGGCTGAAAATATCTTTTATAAATTATGGATGGAAGACAAAAAAGCACAAGTTAAAGGAAAATAACAAAGAATGTGATGAAAGCACCTGACTTTAGTGTAAATATAATTTAACTATACTAACTAACTATAGTTTTAAAGGTATATTCCATCCAAATACTACTTCATGTACTTCATGTAAGTACTTAGGTATGTTTCAGCCAAATACTACTTCTGTCTAAGTACTTGTGTTTTAAAGCACATAATATACCTTCAAAACTATAAGTACTTGGACAGAAAGTAGTATTTGGGTGGAATATACCTTCAAAACTATAATACTTGGTCTCCGGCTCTACAGATCCATAGTATGGCTCTACTGACTAAGCTGTGTTAACAGGCTGGTTAGCTCAGTTGGTAGAGAACCGGAATTACACATTAACTAATGAGTAATTACTCAGTTCACAACGAATCATGAACTAATGATTAACTACTATACTCACAATGTGACCTTAACTAATGATTAACTAATATATGAACTGACATTTATTAATCATTAACAAATGATTAACTACTCTACTGATGGAACTGACCGACTAATCAGTAACTAATGATTAACTACTCTACTCAGGAACTTAGATACTAATCATTAAGTAATGACTACCTACTCATTATCTATGATTAACTAGTGATTGACTAATGACGAATTATTAATTAACTACTCATTAACTAACTATTAGTTAATGATTAGTTTACTAACTACTACATTATTTGTGTACGTTATTGTAAAGTGTTACCCAAAAATCTCATATATTGGGCCTTCCAAGTGCTCTCTGAAACTAGGCCTGGCATATATGACTTGTGTAAATGAGGAAATTAAAACTTTGACGTAAACGCCTCTGATCAGCGGATGGACTCCTGTTGCCTCTGGGCCCATTAAAGACATTATGATAAGGGCACACATTAATTAAAACTAATTAGAGGGAAAGGGCTTTCCTCTGAACTCAGACGGGCTCGTTTGAGCGGACTCACCGCTGCCTGTGGGAGACTCATAAGGAATTCTCTCCTCATTGATCTGAATAAACACGACACTGTAGGTCAGAACCTCGTCTCCGTTCTCACGAGTAAACAAGATGAGAGGAAATGATACCCCCCAGCTGATCTGTGCCATCGATTGGGACTGTCTGCTGTAACAGCAACCCAGCTGTGCTCAACACGGAGCCCTAAACACTGCTCATTTTCACTCGAATCAGAGATATGAAAATTTTAGCTGACGTTACATTTTGTGGTTTAGTAGGAACAAATTTGTATAAAAAGGATGTGTGGAAAGTGAAAAGAGAGCGGAGGAACAGATTTAGGATAGAAGAGTGAAACTATGGTCCACCCAACACCTCTCTTCTGTCCCTCCCCCTCCCCCACAATGACATTTTTCCCTCGCATTAATCATTTATGGTGACCTTTCCCTGCCAGAGGCAAGTATACCTCAATCAGACAACACTTAACCATATATAACCCACCAGCAGTCAGTCCCTAGGCTAGTGACAGCCCCTAGCCTATAGTCATATATATTGTATACTTCTAATGTTGACTATGAGGCCATTTACACCTGGCATTAACATGTGTTTTCTGCCATCGGATTGCAATCAGATTGTGTTTTTATCGCTTCAAAGTACAGGTGTAAACGCCCCCAAGAAGACACATTGAAGAAGGATTGCAATCTGATCGGCCAAACCACCTCGGCCAAATGCATCCCTGAGGTGGTCAGGGATGCATTGTGTACACACATTGAGGCCATTTACACCTGGCGTTAACATGCGTTTTCTGCCATCAGATTGCAATCAGATTTTATTTGATCACTTCAGCCTGATTCCATTTACACCTGGCGTTAACATGCGTTTTCTGCCATCAGATTGCAATCAGATTGTATTTTATCACTTCAGCCTGATTCCATTTACACCTGGCGTTAACATGCGTTTTCTGCAATCTGATTGCAGAAATTATTGTCCTCTCAATCCGCATAAAGTTGCTGTATCCAGATTGAGAGGACACATTGCATTTAGACTTGTGTTCAATGGGTACACAATGCATCCCTGACCACCTCCGGAGGTGGTTTGGCCGATCAGATTGCAATCCTTCTTCAATGCGTTTTAGGGGTGTTTACACCTGGCATTTCAAGTGATAAAACACAATCTGATTGCAATCTGATCACCGAAAACGCATGTTAGCGCCAGGTGTAAATGGCCTCAGAGAACACAAGTGTAAATGCAATGTGTCCTCTCAATCTGGATACAGCAACTTTATGCGGATTGAGAGGACACCCATTTCTGCCATCAGATTGCAATCAGATTGCAATCTGATGGCAGCAATTGGCAGCAATTCTGATATACAAAATAAACATCAGAAATAAAAATACGTTAACAAAACAAGAGCATCAGTGGTTACAAATGTAGTTTTCCAACAGAAAGTGCTTATATGTATGTTTGAAGTGGGGGATAGACGTGGTAGATCTGATGTGATGGGGTATTTCATTCCAGATTAAAGTCAAAGTACGGAAGAAGGATCTCAGGCCAAAGTTGTTTTTATACGCTGGAACTGGGATATGTTCCCGTGCGATTGCACGGGTAACGCTTGTCTGTCTGGCACTGCGTCTTGGGAGTAAGGTGGTAATTGCAGGGGGGGGAGTTATTATTTTGTAACTGAAAATAAAGTTGAATTGCTAAAAGATTTGTGTAGTTCTGAAAATGTAAGGCATTGGAATGTGAGAGAGCTGTACAGTGATGGGTCCAGTTTGAGAGGTTATCGTGAATTTGGTAGGCTCTGTTGTACAGTCTTGCTATAATGGCTCTATGATCTCCTTTGTGGTTATAGGGACCAGATGGGGAGACAGACAGTAGGATCATTTGGAAAGAATGATTGCATGTAGGTAAGTGTCCGAGACAGCACGAGTGAGAAAGGGCCTGATCTTTTTGTAGATGTACAATTTCTGTTTGAAGCTTATTAGTTAGATTATGGACGTGGTTTCAATAGGTATAAGGTGTGAATCTAAAATAACTCCACTCCACACTTGTTGGAGGGCTGAAAGGGACCAAGTGTGAACATGCCCAGCTAGCACGGTCGACAACATCAAGAAAAGCACTTGTGTTGAAAGAAAGAGTTCAGGTTCAAGTGTGCAGGAACAATACAGAGCAAAATGGATGAGAAGATCCATCTTCAGCATCACAAGTGAGGGAAAAACAACTGGGGCTTAATTAGGTCATTATTCAAGGCTTTCAGCAGGTGAGCTCCTCTGTTCACCGCTCACCTGGCTGTGCCCCCTCCCGCCGTGAGGGGAGGCGGGGGCGTCACCCCTGCCTTTTATCCCCTCAGCCAATCATCATCTCTAATGAATGACACTCCACAGGAAGTGACATGCTAGTTAACACTAATTATGCTCAGACAGCGGGCGAGGCTGGCGGCAATTAGGCTACATGCTAAACCTTTCCCTGCCAATGCCCCGTGTCCCGCTGAGTAACCACTACCCTGCCCTCCCTTTGGTGCTTAGGAGGCTCACCCCTCTCCTCAGTCCATAGAGAACCAAGCAGGGTGTGTGTGTGTGTGTGTGTGTGTGTGTGTGTGTGTGTGTGTGTGTGTGTGTGTGTGTGTGTGTGTGTGTGTGTGTGTACACATACACAGTTGAGGGAAGGTTCACACACACACACACACACACACACACACAGTTGAGGGAAGGTTAGTTCAGGGGGTCTGGACTTGATATTTACTGGCCTTTTGATTAGAATAAATCTAAGCCTTTCATCTCAGTAAAGGATACGGGGAGCTAAAGGTCAGGCACCTTTTCAGCATCACCCACAGTACTAAGAGGGGCGGGGCCTCATGTCACATGACTTTTCTATGCTCCACCTGTCATCAATCATTTCAAGCAAAGGGTTGCCAGGTAATGCACAGGGTTGCCAGGTCAGCTCTTTAGGCCCTAAAGAGCTGGCTTTCTCAGCAGCACCTTTACATTAGAAGACCCCCACAGGAGGATGTCCCCTCCCCTGCCCCCTCAAAGTTCTGGCTTCTGACCAATTGTCCCCTTCCAAAAGTGATGTATGATTATTTCCTATAGTCACAATACAGTGGACGCGTTATGTGGACAGTCCTATGTTGATACTCGCTTCCAACTAAAATGTCTACTGATTTAGCTAGCTAGCAAGCATGGATTTCATACTTTTGTGTTGACCCAGAGACAATGAGACATCATGCATAATGTTGACTTGGGGACTTTTAGTTATGTTCAGGGGCCATTTTTAAAACCAGTCCTAACATGTTAGGACTGGTTTTAAAAATGGGCTCAGGGTTAGTCTACTGTAACTATAAGGTCAGGCTTAGGGATACAGTAATAATAATAATAATAATTAAAAAAAAAAAAAAAAAGAAAAAAAAGTAGTCTGCCTACATTGCACAGTAGTCTGTGCAATGCATCAAATAGGCAAGTGATGCAGTGAGTATCAACATTGGACTATCCAATTATTAAAGTGTTACAGAAATAATGTTTGCAGCACGGGAATCAGGTCACAATGTGGGCTACATGTGGCATTTTCTGTTGGCCAAAATCAGTTGTAACGTTTATTTTTCCATGCATGTTGCAAAAAACTTCAAAGTGCTGGCAAGGTCACTGGAGGGGGCTTTGAGGATTTTCTCTGAGGTACTTCTTAGTCTGTGGGGGGTGAGGTGGATGGCTGTTTGTCACAGGAAAAAGAACTAGATCAGGGAAACTGACGAGACAATAAGTTCTACAACAGCAGCTGGTGCTAGGCAGGCCGTACATTAGTCTTCATGGCATGTCTTCCTCCGATACATCTGCCTGCTGCTATCCTGGGCATGGGAGGGATATAATAAGAACTGGAGCTACCAGCGAGGGGTGGATAGGCACATGTGAGGACGTTTGCCTACTAAAACAAACATGTATGTCAGCCATGTTGTCCCCATGGATTAGACCAGACATTGTTTTTTTTCTTTCTGCTGGAAAGTCTGAACAAAAACCGCTGGTCTAATGGTGTCGGCACAATGCTACTTATTACTATACAGACACGACAACAATATGGCGTTGCTACTTATAGGAATATTGAGCGATGTCATTTCAGTGTATGGATACTTTCTTTTAAGCTTATAGGTTAGTAAGTTGGGAGCATATTGGGTAAGGGCTGATTTCAGCCCCCCCCACCAAATTTGTCAGTTTTTATGGTTTGGTTTTGGACAATATTTTGACTGTTGAAGTTGTATGTAACAGTTTGAAAGTGTTGCTCATTCAGTGAGTAAACGTACTATTTAAACACACTACTACTGGTGTTATAAGTGCACTGCAGTCCAAAATTGATTGGAAATTTGTTTTAAATCCTGGTATGAATAACATGGTATGTATTTTACAAGCACAAACCAGCTAAAAAAAATGTTTTTCATCTGTTTATTTGAATTCCAGTTGAAGGCACAGTGTTTCATACTGCCTCTGAGTTTGCATAGGTTTGATAAGGTAAAACATGATGCCAACTGATATTTCCATACATCACATGAAATCGGATGGGTCCCCAAGCAGTCACATTGTAAATGGACCACAATTTTAACAGTACCTTATAATAATAATATATTATATTATTATATTATATAATAATATATTATTTAACAGTACCTTATAAATGCCAAAAGTTGCTCAAGTCAAGTGAAGCCTACAGTCACAGTAACATTGTCTTCTCAGATAGAAGAACATATTCCAGCTCTGAGTGGCATTTTGGTCAAAACTCCCACTGAACAGTTTCAGTAACATCTTTGGACAAACTTAATTCACTTAATGCAAAGCTTAACTGTAAACTATTGGCTGTAAATTCATGTAAAATCATGTAAAATCCTGTTGCCATTTAAGGACATTTAACAGTTGGATGTAAAATAAACCAAGGCTCATTTATGTTCATAAAACACAATTATCCAGAATGTTGCCCAGGACGAGGACAACTACCTCACTGATTGTCAGTGCCAGAACTAAGTAATACAATCTAGGTCCGGATGGTCACCTTAAAAAAATATTCAAAACAGCTGTTAAAAGTGCAATTTCACATACAATATAAAACATGAAATAAAGAAAAAGGTTATTGCTACATATTAGACATGTATCCCTCATCATAAGCTTACGCATATACTTACAGCATGCATGTAGGACTATCAATGGGTTCTTTTGACTCATTTACTCACACATCAGAACACCTTACAGGCATGTTTTCTTAATATAAGAGATCCCCTTACAGCACATGCTCTCGTAGAAACACCATAGGCTACACTGTAAACACGTATTCTCCTTTGCTTTGTGAATAAATACTCCTGGAACAGTGTTTCAACACTGTGCTGACAGTCACACGTGTAACAACGCAACAAGTCTGTTACAATAATACTGTTCTTCAATTCACAAGTATAGAGGATGGCTGTTTCAAGTGGCTAAAGCAGACATATCGGGCTCATTTACAAAAAAAACGGATCAAGCCTCAATTCGAGAATGAAAACATATTCATCAGAATAGCTCCAGTGAAAGTGTAACGTAGTCCGTGACTTGCCTATTTTCCCTAAACACACATCAGTGCCTGTACAGTGAGTACATAGACTGCACTTCCAAAGATCCAGGGTGTCAACTGTCCCACAGTGCAACATTTCCTCGTTTAGCCAGTGGTTGATATTCAAAAAGGCAGTTGAAGACAGGCCATTATGTGACGTAAGTGGTGGTCCACAGCTTCTCCCTGAGCTCTTGGTTTAGGATCTAAAACAAATCAATACGAAGTTAACAAAGAGTTTGTGTCGATAGATAAAGATAGCTCAAATAACGTCTGCCCCAGCAGATGGGTTACCTGTATGGCTTTTTCTGTCCAGCAGATGGCGCCAGAGCAGGCTTTCCTCTCTGGAGGGCGTCGGTGGAAACCTGCGGCGGTTTGCTCTGTTGCTGCAAAAAAAGACCAGTGAGACATTTCACATTCAGTTCACAGAAACAGATTCACTAAACGGAGCTAATCTATGCTAAGTTTGATATAAGTTAAGAATATGTTCCTATTGCATACCAAATTAAACTTACCGGTGACGGCCTGTTGACAGGACAAGGTGGTGGAGGTCTGTTAGGGGGGTTCGGTCGGGGTTTGGGTGGCGTTGAAGGCGATGGGTGAGGTTTGCGGTCCAGGGAGGGTAAAGGCGGCGGTACCGAAGGCGGCGGTACCGAAGGCGGCGGTACCGGAGGAGCCTGGGCTTGGGTTCCTCTCTGGGCCTGAGCCTGTATTTCTCTCTGCTCTGCAGCATCGTAGGCGGGCACACGAGGTGGCTTCCCCGTCGGACGCACTACGGCATGTCTGGGCCGAGGACTGGACTTGCCCTGTGGATGAACATAACGAGGTTCAGACAAACTCGCCATTTTGTGTGCTACGTACTGTATCAGTATGGTAGTAGTCTCGCTGGCCAGCCTCCTCTCCCTTCCGTCCGCCGCGGAAACAGGCAACTGGGATAAGCCCTCCCCTGCTCCACAGCTGCTCTCCCATTGGAGCGACTGTTTCGGTGGCAGCCGGATGTCCGCTCCCGGCTTATTACAAACTCTGTCATTGGCTCCGACCATGTCAATCAGAGCGGCTTCCGCTCCCTCCTCCCTGTGTGTCACTGTAAATAGTGCCCTGCCGCCTCAGTGAAAACAACAACGCTAACTAGCTAGCAAGCTAACGGCAGAAACCTACATGCTGAAAACGGTAAGTTGTATTGTTGGAAACTATTTTCCAAGGGCACTGCCGCTAAGCGCCGCCCATCGCAATCCCACTATGGAGACCTGCGGCGCCAGACTCCTCGGACAGAAGGGAGAGGAGGCTGGCCAGCGAGACTAGTATGGTAGGTAGGTAGCTTCCTTACCAGGCGGTCTGAGTCCTGTCTCTTCAACAGGAATGTCGGGTTGGCGTGACCAGTGGCATGGCCATCAGCATGGAAAGTCTTGGCTTCAGCTGGGCCTTCAGAACTGAAGGTTAAAACGCACATTCATACACACATTCTACAAAATGGACACCTGGCTGGAATGCAGAAAAACATCAGCTGCGTACAGGGCCACTTTGCAATTTTCAACTAAGCTGTGTATCATTACAAAATCGGTAATATATATGCAAATGAACAATATTTAACTTCTCTCCATCTTGCCTGGACCTCATTCACAGAGCTTCCTGGTCCAAATGATGTCATAATGATGTCATTTGGAGTTTTGCTATGGTGTCACTATTACTATCATTATTTCCCTCTCTACCTGGGAGCTCTCGGTCCAGGCAAGATGGTGGGGAAATTAAAAATGGTTAATTTGCATAATACTCCTGATTTTGTAATGATACCAAAGCTGGTTGAAAATCAGCAAAGTCGCCCTTTAACCAACCATAGATTAGTAGTATAGGTAGGCGGTTGAGAAGCAACATACTTTGGTGTTGGAGGTGGTGCAGAGGTTTTCACTGGGCGGAGCTTATGCCTGTAGCAGCACCACAGTCCCACAGCGAACAAAACCAGGATGAGGGGGAGGACCAACAAGACGGGAAGGAGACTGCCTGCTGGGAAAAAAAGAAAAAGTGAATGCAGTCTTTTCAAAGAATCATCCAACACTTTTAAGATCTAAAATATTATAGTTGTACATCGCACATTAGCAGATAAACAAGCTAATAAAGTGTCTCACTGTGGCTGATGACAGGTCCACTGTCAACACTCCCTCCTGCCCCCCTCTGGTCACACAGTGGGGGGGCCCAGCCGGAGTCACAATGGCAGTTATGGTTGTTGTTGCACACCTGGTGAGATAAGAGGACATTTTTTGCCATTTATCACATATTAGACATTACAGTTACAAAATTGATGTATATATATATCATATTTATTTTCACTATGCACCAGTGACTCATCTACAGGTATAATAAGGGTTTTAGGACTGCAGGGATACTTAAAGGTCACACTATCCATGGCGGCCAGCGACACCTGGTGGACACCTACCCCATGCGCGTGGCATTTGGAATTGCACTCGTCTGCTCTGAGAAAAGATGCGTTGCGACACTCTCCGCCAAAGCAAATCTGTTGAAAGAAGGTGGTGTGAGAGAGAGGACAAAGTGAGTGAGTCAGAGAGAGAGAGAGAGAACAGAAGAGGGAGTGGTTAGAGGGAATGCAAGTCATCATCATAGGCTTATTATTGCATCTCCAAAATGTTCAGCTTGAACCATTATGCATTTTATTTTTTAGTTTATCCAGTAGGTTTTGAAGTTGAAATATGGGGGGGGGGGAAACAGCAGCAGTATGAGTCTGTCTGTCTCTTCCCATATCTCCAAAACAGACTAAATAAAAATGTGGGGGTCTTCATATCATATCAATCATAATAACCACAAAATGTCAAGTGCATTCACCGAGTCATCACCACACTTGGTGCCAGTCATGACCAGGCCGGGGTCCAGAGTGTCCCCCTGTCCATCGTCCCCCTGGCTCTGGCCGGGCTGGTAGACATGTGTCCCCCTGCACACAATCTTCCTGTTGCCCAGGGACTCTGTGGTGTCTATGGAGACAGCATTGGGCTCTACGGGCTTGGAGGCTGAACTCAAACACTGGATCTTCCCACATTTAGCATCCCTATTGGAACAATACAAGGAGGTGTTAGTCGCTCTGCTGAGCTCCATTAAAGCTTGAACATAATTATAAATAGCCGCCACATTCACTTTGGTACTGAAGGAGTGAGTGAGTGAGGAGTGTTGCGGAGTGTTTTGCTCTTCACCTGTCCTTGCATTTCCTGTACTTCCCGAGCAGGTCTTTGCCACAATTCCCATAGGAGTCCCCGGCTACGTTGACTCGTTTAAAACACAGGTCAGGCGCAGGACGGCCATCTGTGGCCGGAGGACAGAAAATGCACAGAAACACATAAGCATGGCTGCACACGACATGCACGCATAGACATGCACACGCACACGCACACACACACACACACACACACACACACACACACACACACACACACACACACACACACACAGAGTCCACAGAGTCCACAGAGTGTTATGCGACCACCTGATGGGGGCCAGATGGCATCCCATACTGTTGTGTATGGTTCCTATGGTACTACAAAGCCTCTCCAGGGAAGCTTTGTCACAGTGTGAACAGACAGATAGCACGGAATATGGACTCCATCCAATAGCAATGCCTAATCCTCTGACCCAGTGCTGGATCGGTGTTATAGTAAACTGGATCGCTCACACACACACACACACACTATTGGATGACAGGCGAGCACGAGATCAAGTAGTCTCAGCACCACCAGACCCATGAGAGTTCTTATGCTGAAACACTACGTTACTGCACGGCACGCTGCTGCAGATCTCTCTCTGGGTCTGGGACACTGCCCGTTCCAAACTGGTGTCAGAATCCTGGCCAGAGATTGGTGGGTACTTCGGAATCCTGAACCCACCACCGATCAGTAACGACTTTAGCGAACGGGCACGTCGCCCTCCCAATGTTGGCCCCGGCAATGTTGACTTTTGAAAATGAACCATCAGTCATTCAATTGTTCCCGAGCTCAAAACACCAGCGAGGGCTGTGAAGTGGCACAGACTCAATGATGTACAGTAGTATGCGGAGCCTGGGGAGAGACTAGAGACCAGATCTAACCAGTTTATTTAGTTCTACTCATCAGGATGTTTAAATGCTTCAAAGATCAAATTTAGACTTTATTTGATGAGCCCAAATCCTGTGCAGACCCGCGGCGCTCCCTCTAGAGGTCATCTGGCGAAGCGGAAGCGCATCGCCTCACTAAGCGTTCGTGCACACACCCACAAAAACACACTTGCGCCATGCACTACGACAGTCAAAATAGGGCCCATCGGTGTCAGCATGAATCAGCATGACACCTGAAAGTACAACCGGCTTCCTCACCTCGTCCCCAGAGTGACTGACACTGCTGCTCCAGGGTCAGACACATGCCGGTGTAGCAGTAGGCCCGCCCTCCTGCACAGGATGTACCGTCCACCTTGTAGAGGTTAGCGGGACAAGACTCCGCCTTCCCGTCGCAGTACTCTGGTAGGTCACATGACCCTGAGGGGGCCGGGGCCGGGGCGCGGCACAGCGCACCTGGGCTCTTTAGCTTTGACAGGGAGAGATGGAGAGGAGACGGACAGTTTAGCAAACACCAGGAGAAAACATCTGGACATCTGGAGAATAGGAAGAGATGGGAAGAAAGACGAAGAAAGAGCTAAGATTCGAGAGGAGGAGGGAAACATGATCACATGAGGAAAACAAGAACAAACATTCAGGGTCCAATTCAACACCGTGCTCATAGATGCCCAGGAAAATAAAGAGAGTTCCTTTTTTGCATCGGTCTGACTCTAACCATAGTTAAGGAAAAAGGTATTCCGAGATGATAATCTGATTTTTTTTTAATTCAACCAAGACACTACATTTATTGTAGATAAGGGCACAAGGGAAATCTTTCCTTGCGATTGGAGAGGAATCAATCAAAGAGCAGAGAGATACTGCCTCTCTCATTTGAAGAAAGAAAACAACAAAACTCAATCAATTAAAATCTGATTTTCAGAGATGGAGGTCAATTAATTTGTCATTGGCAGGAAAGATCAACTCTATTAAGATGGCCCCACCCCTATCTGCATCAATCACCTGCTAGAATAGACCCACCTTCTCCTTGCAGAAAAGGTGTGGTCTCTCTAAATTTAAAGATCTCTATACTGATGGTATCTTCTCGAACATTAAATATATTTCTCCAAAAATCATCAAATCATTTTTGATACCTCTCGAGGCGCGACACTTCATACCAATGCAACACAACCATCTGCTATAGATGACATCCTCAACATTCCCTCCGATCTAAGAGGCCTCATCTCAAGAATGTACTTCAGTAGATCTCTGAGATGTTTCCCTCAACAAAATGAAAGTGAAATGGGAGGAGGAACTAAGGGATGTGATACCAGATGAATGCTGGAAGGAGGCCCTGATGAGCATTAATGTTAATGGGAGCCCATCCTGTGCTTAACTAGGTGTAATTCAATTCCAGGTCTTACATGGCACCCATCTCTCCAAGTGTAGGCGAGCCAGAATGTAGTCCAACTCAGACGAGAACTGTAGCAGATGTCATATCGTTCCAGTGATCCAGTGATGGTCATGCCATTCCCTATCTGATCATTGGTCAGGGGCACTAGACCTACATCTACAACCTCAACCTGATGCCTCTTCAACCTGATGCCTCTTCAACCTGATGCCTCTTCAAACACCGTTGGCATTGCGCCAACTGACCAACAGATTATTATTTAGCATGAAGACTTAGCCTTCACGACTCTACTTGCCTATAGGAGGATCCACTGGATCCAAACCGGTTTAGATGAGTGATCTTACACTCCACAAAAAAAATTAATAAAGAACAACAAACAAAAAACATACGCTCCAAAGAGCACTTCTACTCCACCTGGAGGCCAGCAACGTCTTATCTCAACAAAGTCAAATCCCTCCTTAAGAATCCACGAGTGTTAAGTGTTGAATGACAACATATGCGATGACACGCAGTCCAAGACAACAATTTTATTTATGTTTCTAGAAACTTAATTCAGAGACTAACTCCCTCTCTTCTGTTTCCTTTCATATTGGGATGCAGGGATATGGTGGGATGGGGAGGGGAGTGTTGCTATTACAGTATTCTTTAAAAACGTTCTGTCACTTTTACCTGGCTTTTAATAAAAAGATTAATGAAAGAAAAATGAAAAATGTAACTTAACTGCCATGTCAAAAAAAAAGAAGTGAATTGTGGCTATGCATGGTGGAAATCCACACTCCATGTTAGCAATTGTAGAGTCAGAACACTTAATGTTTCAATGTCAGAAAACACTGTGCACTAGTGTCAGATTCTAACTTATTTTGCAAATACAATAGATTGTTAAATGGAGTTGAATTAATCTAATTTATCCGTGACTGTAGCATTTTTCCTAATGCTAATCCCAGCCATTAACAAGTCACCAAGTAGATTTCAGGTAATATTATTTTTGTTGACAAACCATACAGTATAGTGAAAGGCCCTAAATATGATTTTTAGTTTAGATGCGCCATGAATCCACAATATTTTTTCTGGGAGTGTCTATGAGCAGGGCAGAAGAGGGTGCCCAACTTTTGTTTTTCTCATAATGAATGTCCCAAGAAAGAAAAGTGACAGAACAGATGTGAATGTTACAGTAGTACCTTGCAGTTATGACAGCAGACCCCATGGGCGCACTCAGCTCCGGCTTTCAGGGTGCAATTGTTGGCATTGCAGCAGGGACTGGTACACTCCTGCACAAGACAACGAGTCATGAGGACTGCTAAATGCAAGCGTGCACACACACACAAACACACACACACACACACACACACACACACACACACACACACGCCTACACACACCCCCTTACCTCTTCATCTCCACAGTCACATTCCTCTCCGTCCTCTAGGTAGCCGTTGCCACAGCGCTGCCCCCCGTACATGGCTCTGGTATTGGGCAGGTTAAAGAGACACTTCCCCCCTCCAGAGGTCAGGTAGCGCTTCAGCTCGCGCTCGTTACAGGTGTTAAACACTTTGGGAAACGGGTGCCTGGTCCAGGAGGGGAAAAGCACAAAAAAATCTGTGATGATGATGATGTGCAGCGACAGTGTGGCAAGCTGTATGGCCATGCTGGCACGCAAATTCCACGTGTGTACTGATGATGTAAAAACTGCAGTTTTTAGAACATTCTGTACTCCTCTGTATACAGCCCACCTGTGGTGTAGCTATAACAATGCGAGAATGAAAAAACTTCAGGTGGCATACAACGATGCATTCCGTATATTGCTCAAACTCCCCAGGTGGAATAGCGCAAGTGAAATGTTTGTGTCTAGGAATGTACCCACTTTTTATGCTGTTCTGAGAAATGTTATGTTTAAATTTATGGGCAGACTGCCAGTGTCTAGCAATCAGATTATAATGGCTCTTGTTGACATAACTAAGAGTGATACGAGGTATACATCATGCTTCTGGAAACACTGGCGCCAAAGTTTGTATATCTTTTAATTTATATTTCTTAATCCTTTTTACGGTTTTCCACAACGTCGCATTGTTGGGGCAAGAGCGTGTGTGTTTCTAACGCACTTCTTAATGTTTCCTGTATTGTTTACTGTACTGTATGTCTCTTTATGGACCCAATTGTGTCTGAAATAAAAGTTGATTGATTGATTGATTGTTTGAAGTCGTTGTTGTTGATTTGTGAATCCCACCCGGTAGCGGCGGCCATGATGCAGCCCCCGTCGTCGGGTGCTGCCCGGCAGCAGCCGACGCTGTCGTGATTCATCCCAAAGTTGTGGCCCATCTCATGTGCCATGGTGGCAGCCACGCCCACCGCAGCGTCTGAGTGGTCCTGTTAAAGAGAAAAACAAAACATGGCTTAGAAAATGTAACACGCTTTCATGGCGGATCTACAGCACATAATATAGTGGATCGGTGTTTGTACAGATATCCTCTCACCGAGTTCACTCCCCCGGACTGGTACTCGGAGCACATGGCCCTGAGAGGTGCCAAACCGATGGTGGTGCCGTCAAACGACTTCCCCCTGGAGACACAAACACCACCGCTGGTTAGTTTACGACTACAGACAAAGGCCCGCTGGAATGCGATTGGTATTGGTTATCGTCTCTCGCTCACTGAAGATAAAATCGTGTGAGAGATCTACCCCACGGGTCAAAGGTCAAAGGGTGAGGGGGGGTCAGAATAAGATAACGGGCGCTGGAATTAGGGGTGTGGTGGGGTGGGGGTGGGGGGGGATCAGAGGATGATAAATGGGGATGGTAGTTTTGGAGATGAAAGGAGAGAGAGAGACACTGACGTGATGAGCTGAGCGTTGTCGTTGGGCAGCGCGCGCAGCTGTTTGCGTCTCCAGGCCAGGAATTCTGCCAGCGTGCTGTACGGGTTGTCCGAAACGCTCATCTTATCCTGGTCCGACCACACTTCCAGTCCAATCACCGCCACACGGATACTCAGCGCCTTGTAGTACTGGGATAGGGACACACGGAGAAGGGGACAGGCACAGGGCCAGCAGACAGACAGACAGACAGACAGACAGACAGACAGACAAACAGTCAGAGTCTTCAGGTAGATAGATCGTTAAAGGTCTTTGCACACACAGTCCGATTGAGTTCGTATGCGTTTTCTTTAATCCTTCATCTGAAAACACAGACGGGTCCCAGCTCTCAAAAATCTATTGACTGATGGGAAAATCGCAGAAAATCGAACCCGTTCCGAGAACTTTAATGACGGACGAAAGTTTCAGTCAGTGTGTTGAACGTGAGTCACACAACATGAGGTCGTATTTATTTTTAAACGTGCGACAATTTCGGACGAAAAATACGCACTTGGTGTGCAAAAGCCTTAAGTGTCTGTCTGTGGGTTTTCACACTTTGCGTTACCTTGTCAACAAAGTTGGCTGCTTCCAGTAGCTTCGTCTTTGTCCTTACGAGATCACGCCCATGCTTCACAAACTGAAAATGACATCATACAGTTGACATGCAATTAAACAGTTACACATCTGTCTCCTATATCCTCTCAAAACCTCAAAAGTCCCCATCTCAAATTAGCCCTACAGGAAATAGACTGATGGGTGTGATCAGCTTTGTCATATTTTCTTTATATATTAGGCCTACTCCGTGGCCAAAATTAATCTTTAATACTAAAAGAATTATGCATAATAATGAGAAAGAATTGTGATTGGTGTGGAGGTGCCCCCATCTCCTCCATCACATTCAATGTCTCCAGTTCAAGCATTTTGTACGGTGAGAGAAAACCTGCTAAGAAAAGGTAGGCTGAAAACGACGTCCCCAAGTGTGTCCACCACAGTCAGGCTTTTCTTAAGCCTGCCTGTTAAGTGTGGGTGAGACATCTTCACAATTTAAAGATCTCGGTCTCTCACCCTGTCACTAAAACCCCTTTTAGACTGGCCAAAAATCCCACTAATATCCACAAACTAGTGGCATTTTCTTCAGTCTAAACGTTTCCAAGCCGACTAAAGCTGCGTTCACACCGACCTATTAAAGTTTTTCGCTGGCATCGAGTTTACATACAAAGTCAATGCAAACGAGCGATTGAGCGTATATTCGCCCGGGAGAAAAATCGATGGGCGTCCGAGCGACAGAGAGCGATAGAGCGAAAATACGCTCGTCGCCCGAGATGAAATATCCCAACTCGAGCGAAATTCAACGCTGATTGGCTGCCATGTGAGAGTGAGTCAAGGATCACACTGGCTTGGAACAAACCGCTGGTTTATTGTGTGGCAACAAACCGCATTGACAGCTGATTGACAGGCTGACAGCTGACATGAAGTGAAGTCTGTACTACCGGTATAGAGGTCGCGTTAGGAGCACGCTGATAGGCTTAGCTTGTAAACAACTACGGTGGCTCGTAGTGGACAAACATCATGACATTGCGTAACGTTATAGCCCCCAGATGTCCGTCAATTCGTGTGCCTGTTGACGAGCGATTTAAACACAGCGACAGAGCGATTCCAAAGGGTTGAATCGAGCGACAGAGCGAAAAGTAAATATCTCGGTGTGAACACAGCTTAAGGGTGAGAGATCCAGTAGGCCCGTTTGGTATTGGTAATACACCCCTGGTCACACCCACTCTGTTGAGGTCACTTCCACTCCAAATCCATTTACAGGTCAAAATAGTGTTAGGATATGAGTCAGAGAGTGACATGATGGTTCTTTATATATTAGGCCTACTCCACGGCCACAATTCATCTTTAATACTAAAAGAATTATGCATAATAATGAGAAAGAATCGTGATTGGTGTGGAGGTGCCCGTCTCCTCCATCACATTCAATGTCTCCAGTTCAAGCATTTTGTACGGTGAGAGAAAACCTGCTAAGAAAAGGTAGGCTGAAAACGACGTCCCCAAGTGTGTCCACCACAGTCAGGCTTTTCTTAAGCCTGCCTGTTAAGTGTGGGTGAGACATCTTCACAATTTAAAGATCTCGGTCTCTCACCCTGTCACTAAAACCCTTTTAGACTGGCCAAAAATCCCACTAATATCCACAAACTAGTGGCATTTTCTTCAGTCTAAAAGTTTCCAAGCTGACTAAGGGTGAGAGATCCAGTAGGCCCGTTTGGTATTGGTAATACACCCCTGGTCACACCCACTCTGTTGAGGTCATATCCACTCTGTTGAGGTCATATCCACTATGAGTCAGAGAGTGACATGATGGTTCACCATAACCAACTCCCCACGTCATCATTATAATAAGAAGATGTTGTTGCAGCTAATTCCACCATGGCATCCTCACCTCAGCATGATCTGCCACCAGCAGCAACTCTACATACTTCATATTCTGGCTCAGGTTCCTTCGTTTCTGTAAGCAGAGGAAATAATAGTAAATAATATCAGGGTTCCCACACCTTAACATCCAATTCAAAAACTTTCAAGGCCTAGATTTTTCTCTCTCTCAAATTCACAAAGGATTTCAAGGAATATTTTCATATGGATCTGAATACAGTAGGTGATGAAAATACTGTCAGAAGAACTAGTGGAGTGCGTACAGAAAGTAACCGTCTGTCTGAACCCACCCTCACGCGCTGCGGCATCATCATTCTGTTGATGAAGTCATTAAGCCCCTCCTTCTCCTCCTCGCGCTCCTCGTTGCCGTGGTCATGCGGGCAACTGCCGCTGGGTAGACGGAGGCTCTGGGCTCTGAACACGGCGTGCTGCTCTGTATCCATGGAAACGGGAAGGGGCTCTATCAGGTAGCTGACGCTGGTGTTCAGAGATATCAGTCCCCTGGGGAAACAAAGGCAAAAACAAAAAGTGGTTCCACGCAGCAAAACACACCGAAAACAGCTAGAGGAAACTGCTGCTTAAGTCTTGACTTAATTTATTTCCTATATACACATTGTGGTATTCGGATATATCTCATTGTCAAAAGATCACCGTCCTTTCAAATCACTATATAACAAAATCTCAGATGGAATATCATTTCCCACCACCAAAGATTGATGACATTGTCAAACTGATTTATTATTATTATTACGATTTGTTTTACCATATGGCTGCGCGTCAAATTGGGACGTCTACATTATAGTACGAGCTCACAGTGGATATATACATCTGGATGCGGCGGGCGGCGTTATGGATGGGTGGAGCAGAGGGACGCGTGTCTCAGGCGGTGTTATGGATGGGTGGAGCAGAGGGACGCGTGTCTCAGGTAGTGTTATGGATGGGTGGAGCAGAGGGACGCGTGTCTCAGGTGGTGTTATGGATGGGTGGAGCAGAGGGACGCGTGTCTCAGGTGGTGTTATGGATGGGTGGAGCAGAGGGACGCGTGTCTCAGGTGGTGTTATGGATGGGTGGAGCAGAGGGACGCGTGTCTCAGGTGGTGTTATGGATGGGTGGAGCAGAGGGACGCGTGTCTCAGGTGGTGTTATGGATGGGTGGAGCAGAGGGACGCGTGTCTCAGGTGGTGTTATGGATGGGTGGAGCAGAGGGACGCGTGTCTCAGGTGGTGTTATGGATGGGTGGAGCAGAGGGACGCGTGTCTCAGGTGGTGTTATGGATGGGTGGAGCAGAGGGACGCGTGTCTCAGGTGGTGTTATGGATGGGTGGAGCAGAGGGACGCGTGTCTCAGGTGGTGTTATGGATGGGTGGAGCAGAGGGAGGCGTGTCTCAGGCGGTGTTATGGATGGGTGGAGCAGAGGGACGCGTGTCTCAGGTGGTGTTATGGATGGGTGGAGCAGAGGGACGCGTGTCTCAGGTGGCGTTATGGATGGGTGGAGCAGAGGGAGGCGTGTCTCAGGTGGTGTTATGGATGGGTGGAGCAGAGGGACGCGTGTCTCAGGTGGTGTTATGGATGGGTGGAGCAGAGGGACGCGTGTCTCAGGTGGTGTTATGGATGGGTGGAGCAGAGGGACGCGTGTCTCAGGTGGTGTTATGGATGGGT
>NC_139634.1:10438993-10481493 GCF_964638095.1 Poromitra crassiceps
GGCAGTGCGTCCGGCCTGGAGAGGCGTAACAGATGACTTATAAAGGATCACTAAGTGGCAGTGCGTCCGGCCTGGAGAGGTGTAACAGATGACTTATAAAGGATCACTATGTGGCAGTGCGTCCGGCCTGGAGAGGTGTAACAGATGACTTATAAAGGATCACTATGTGGCAGTGCGTCCGGCCTGGAGAGGTGTAACAGATGACTTATAAAGGGATAACTAAGTGGCAGTGCGTCCGGCCTGGAGAGGTGTAACATATGACTTATAAAGGATCACTAAGTGGCAGTGCGTCCGGCCTGGAGAGGTGTAACAGATGACTTATAAAGGATCACTATGTGGCAGTGCGTCCGGCCTGGAGAGGTGTAACAGATGACTTATAAAGGATCACTAAGTGGCAGTGCGTCCGGCCTGGAGAGGTGTAACAGATGACTTATAAAGGATCACTATGTGGCAGTGCGTCCGGCCTGGAGAGGTGTAACAGATGACTTATAAAGGATCACTATGTGGCAGTGCGTCCGGCCTGGAGAGGTGTAACAGATGACTTATAAAGGGATAACTAAGTGGCAGTGCGTCCGGCCTGGAGAGGTGTAACAGATGACTTATAAAGGGATAACTAAGTGGCAGTGCGTCCGGCCTGGAGAGGTGTAACAGATGACTTATAAAGGATCACTAAGTGGCAGTGCGTCCGGCCTGGAGAGGTGTAACAGATGACTTATAAAGGATCACTATGTGGCAGTGCGTCCGGCCTGGAGAGGTGTAACAGATGACTTATAAAGGATCACTATGTGGCAGTGCGTCCGGCCTGGAGAGGTGTAACAGATGACTTATAAAGGATCACTAAGTGGCAGTGCGTCCGGCCTGGAGAGGTGTAACAGATGACTTATAAAGGATCACTATGTGGCAGTGCGTCCGGCCTGGAGAGGTGTAACAGATGACTTATAAAGGATCACTATGTGGCAGTGCGTCCGGCCTGGAGAGGTGTAACAGATGACTTATAAAGGGATCACTATGTGGCAGTGCGTCCGGCCTGGAGAGGTGTAACAGATGACTTATAAAGGGATCACTATGTGGCAGTGCGTCCGGCCTGGAGAGGTGTAACAGATGACTTATAAAGGATCACTATGTGGCAGTGCGTCCGGCCTGGAGAGGTGTAACAGATGACTTATAAAGGGATCAGTATGTGGCAGTGCGTCCGGCCTGGAGAGGTGTAACAGATGACTTATAAAGGGATCACTATGTGGCAGTGCGTCCGGCCTGGAGAGGTGTAACATATGACTTATGTAGGGATCACTATGTGGCAGTGCCTCCTGGTGGCGCAGCGTCTCACTAAACTGGGTAACCCCTCCTATACTGTGCTGCGATACATACGATCTATCAAGACTTGCCAACCCGGCTCCGCCCTTTTTTCTCTCACTCCGTGGCAGAACACTGATGATTGACAGTGCCGCAGTCCCACAGACGTTATATGGGAAAGGCGATCACTCACTTCGTACATGAAGAAAGACCTAACGACTCTTTCTACTCATTCTCGTTTCCCACATGCCAGTCAGCAGCAGCAGCTGCGGCGCTGACCTGCAGTGTGCACAGTTACCACCAGTCCTCAGGCACAATGGAGCCACATGTGCTGCCCCCGTGTAGATTGATGGCTATATAACCTGCCACTATGTGACACATAGACACAACATGCCAGTAAGAAAACTACAGCCCCGTTACGCAAGACCTCCTCAGAGTTCTGCTCAATGTAAGACGATTCGGCTAAATCCGAGACTGAACCATGATGGACAAGTTGAACTGCTGCTAAATTGAATTGCGTTGTACAATGGCAATAAAGTCTGATCTCCAATCTAATCCAATGAGGATGATATGACAGAAGGAAAGACATCCACCATGACTTGCAAAAAAAAATCATGAATTTAATTTCAGTTGGTCAAGCAAATAGGAGGCCTGACTCTAGGTGGGATTAGGGCTGCAACTAACAATTATTTTCATAATCGATTAATCTGTCGATTATTTTCTTGATTAATCGATTAGTTGTTTGGTCTATAAAATGTCAGAAAATGGTAGCAAATGACGATCAGTGTTTCCCAAAGTCCAAGATGAAGCTCTCAAATGTCTCGTTTTGTCCACAACTCAAACATAATATCAGTTTACTGTCATACAGGAGTAAAGAAACCAGAACATTATTCACATTTAAGAAGCTGGAATCAGAGAATTTAGACCTTTTCTCTTAAAATGGTGCTCAAAACGATAAATTTTCTGTCGATCGACTCATGGATTAATCGTTGCAGCTCTAGGTGGGATTTGAATGGCCAGTCTTATGCCTGCCCCGTAACCCACGATGCAATGCCCCGAAAGTACCCCTTAACCTAAAAACTCTCTTTTGTCTTCTGCTAAGAGCTGAGAGGGCTCAGTCGCAAATCAAGACCGCAACAAATCTCCATGTGATGCAGGCAGGGTGGATCTTCTCTCCATGTGATGCAGGCAGGGTGGATCTTCAGGAGTTTGGACGTGGTCCAGGGCTCCAGACAGATGCTGTGATTGAGGAGGCTGAATCAGGGCCTGTGTGGCAACGAGGCCGAGGAGACAAAGGCTCGGTTCAGTCTGTGCAGGAGGAGGAGGAGAGGGGGCGGGGCTAGGATGGCGGGGGTGAAGGGGGGGGTGTAGCACTGATGCTAATGTACTGGGGGGGGGGGGGTAGGGAAGTGGGGAGAGAAGAGAAGTGGATTGGACCGGGGGGGGGGCTAATGCATCTCAGGGTCAGTGGGTCGCATTCTCTCATGGTATCGGATGACATCACCGGGCGAGCGAGCGGGCACGGGGGAGGGAGGGGGGAGGAGGGGGTGACGCAAAGTCAGAACACCACTCAGCAATGAGGGTGATGAAGAGGCCTTTATTGCACGGCGAGGCCAGCGTGTCCGTGTGTGTTTCCCTAACAGACGGTCTAACACGGAGGCCCAGATAAAGACATCAAGCAGACAGCAGCGTAGCCCCAAGACTAAACATAGACCAAAGGAGAACGGGGGCAAAGCAAATACAACTCCCATCGCTCTGTGCTCCCTGGACCTGCCATCCATCATGGCCTGCTTGAACGCGGGACCGTGCTGTTCCGTTTGTTTGTGTTCTTTTTGGGGTTTGCTGTGTATGTAGAAGTGTGTGTGTGTGTGTGTGTGTGTAGAAATGTGTGTGTGTGTGTGTCGTTTGTCTGTGTGTGGCCGCGCTCGCCTGCCCCGACAGCAGAGAGCGTGGGGGAGATGAGAGCCCCGGGGAGTTACAGATGAGGTGAGAGGGAGAGAGAAATGAGAGAGCTAGTCATTTTTAAATAGCGGACAGTGGAAGACTTATGAGTGGAGGAGAGGAGAGGAGAGGAGAGGAGATGCACACACCAGTACAACAATGTGAACCGTTCCCAAGGGAGTGCTGGTTCAGGGTTTTGCACTTTGGGGTGAGCAGGCAGGCGTCGAGCAGAAGAACCATCCACCATCTGAAGCAGACACGCAGAACACAAACACTCGCTGACCCCGACTGCCTCTCGTTCCCTCTTCTCCGTGACTCTTCTCACCTCAATCCTTCTCCTCTTGGCCCATCATTCACTTTCCTCCTCTCTCTCTCTCTCTGTTTCTACATCCCTCCCTCGGTGTCTCTCTCTTCCTCTGCTCTCTGAGTCAGCGCACAGCTCTCTGCCTGGCTGCCTGGCTCCTAACCAAATCATCGCTCTCTGGGTGCGCCACTGCCTTTCATTAAGATAAAAGCTCAGGCTGACCTACAGACAGGGAGACAGAGAGACACACACCCGACAAAGAGAGAGAGAGAGAGAGAGAGAGAGAGAGAGAGAGAGACCGACACAGAGAGAGAGACAAAAGAGACACACACACCGACACAGAGAGAGAGAGAGAGAGAGAGAGTGAGAGAGAGAGAGAGAGACATTCACTCACACATGCACAGAGACGAGGGAGAAGAGGGAGGACGTGAATGGATTGAGGCTGGACTCCAGCCACTGGGAGTAACTGATGATGCCCACAAAGATTCACACATCTGTGTCTTTTCCCATGGTTTGATGAAGTGAGTCGCGGTGAAGAGCGGAGGAGATGGACTGAGATGAAGAGGGAGAGAGTGTGAAAAAAATGACGAGGTGACTGAGGACCATCTCACGTCCCCTTCACAGCGCAATAGATTCTCTTGATTCACTGCCTGTGAGAGGAGCATTGAGGACACGGAGGAACAGCCCCCCCCCAGGCACAGAGCCGGGCAGCCGATGGCATCTTCTCTGGCTTCTTTCCAGACTTCGGGCACTGATCTCCAGGGTTTTTGCTGCGTAGAGGAATTTTTGGCGCCCCCCAAAGAGGGTTCAGCCGCCACCCAAAGGCCCAAGGCCAAAAGAGTCCTGACAATGACTGATATATTTGAGTTCAGGAGGACAACCCTGACGGCATACTAAGTCCAAATCTAACAGTTTTACATTACAGACATTTGAGAGAATTTCAAAGTTAAAGTCCCACCTTCAAATGGCTGTCCCTTTCAAAGACATAGATAGAACGATATATTTGAGATCAGGACAACTCTGACTACACCCCAACTCAATATCAACCTTTTGTTTTGACTGAATCCATTTAGAGAATTTCAAAGTTAGAATCTCACATTTTGTATGTTGAAATTATTAGGTCCGAAATGTGGGTTGCTGTTGGAAAAAAACAACACCACATTGCCTCATAATTTCTGATCATGACTATATAGATATAGAGATACTGTATTTGTCTTCAGGATAACCCTGACTAATAGCCTAACCCAAAAAGTCAAATCTAAGCATGATCGATTGCTCCGATCATGTTACTGTCATGCGTAGTCACCCCCGCAAAGAGCCATTCTGAGGGAGAAAAAACCCGGATCTCCACTCATCATAAAGTGCTCTCTTCCTCACCCTGACCTATGGACACAGAGCCGGGGAGGGGACCAATCAAAACACAGCGGCCCACATGGGGGAGGGGGGGGGGGGGGGGGGCGGGGGTGGTCAGCTGGGTAGGCTTGGAGAGAGGGGAAAAACGCGCAGGGGGGCGAGGTGAAGTGGGGCGATGGGAGTAAGACGCAGACTAAATAATGGTTCATCAAAGCAGAGACAACAACCTTTTTCCTCCGATACTGCTGAACTGTGGCATTATTTTTGACCAATATATCCTGATAAATCAAATCCATATCAAGGTTTCTTTGAAGCTTAACTGTGAACAAAATGCAAAATCACGCTGAACAGTATTTACATCGTATCAATATGCCCTCGCTCTCAGATTGCATTGCATTGGATCAATACTAAGGCTGTGGGATGGATATGTTTCTTACAGCTTCAATGGGCCTTTTTCATGGCAGCCATTTCGTGTCTAAAAGGCAGGGTAAACACAGGTGCAACCAAAACATTAATGAGGGCCCCCCACAGTACTGGAACACCTAAATGGATTGGGAGTTGGAAACCCTCATTTATGTTTTGGTTGCACCTGTGTTTACCCTGCCTTTTAGACACAAAATGGCCGCTGTGAAAAAGGTCAATAGAAAACTCCCTGGAAGCTATTAATAAATGAAAATGTTACATCTAATCAGGGTTTTATTGTTTGTGCTTCATTGTTGACATGTTTATTTTATGTTTATTTATTTTGTCAAACATAGTGAATGTTTCCTAAATGACTATTTTATTGAATTCAACTTTGCATCTGTAACAACATCTGTATCTAGGCAAATGTGCTGTCATTAGAACACAAATACATCCTACTACAGTGCTATAATTGGAGAGCCGTCTGTATGTATGAATGCATGTCTGTCCGGAGTTGGAAGGTGCACCGTTACTCCGATTGCCTCCAAACTTTGACGAAACACCTTGCAGGGTTCTGGCATGGAACTGGTGAGGAAATAACAAAAAGATTGCACCCATAGGGGGCGCTACGGCAATGTTTTAGATTTTCAATGGCCATAACTCGCACACCATTGCTCCGATCGCCTCCAAACTTGGGGAATGCGCTTAGGAGGACCTGGCGGAGTGCAGTGTCGAAATTTGTGAAATTCGGACAGCGCCACCTGCTAGCAAGTGTGGAGTGCGGTGCCCAATTTCGAACACGCGCTGAGTCATAGCACCACCTACTGACAACACAAAAAGCGGTTTATCTCGAGAACCGTTCATCCCATCGACTTCAACCTTGGGGAGTGCGCTGCCGGGAACCCGACGGAGTGCGGTGCCCAATTTCGGACACGTGCATAGTCATAGTGCCACCTACTGGCCTCACAAAAAGCGGTTTATTTTGAGAACCATTCATCTGATCGACTTCAAACTTGGGGAGTGCGCTGCTGGGGACCCGACAGAGTGCAGTGTCAAATTCTGTGCGATTCAGACACGTGCATAGTCGTAGCACCACCTACTGGCAAGTGGCAACACAAAAGATGGTTTATCTCGAGAACCGTTGGTCTGATCCACTTGGCGGGTGCGCTGCTGGAACCGACCGAGTGCGGTGCCGAATTTTGTTCACACCCAAAAAAAGTGCACCCATGGCGCATCGTCTCACCCTAGAAATGAGTGCGCCAAGCGTGCGCTATTTTCTAGTTCCCCTAAGCTCTAATTGTGACACAAGTGATTGCAATCGGTGAGCGTAAAAAGTTACATCCTTCCCCCTGTTGCTGGAAAACAGTTGCTCAAGCAATTTCAAAACTCACCCTTTAATCTAATGGGGTTCCCCTTTCTTCAAACTATTATCGAACACCACCTCTTTGATCTGATTTTGAAGAATCTAAAAACACTTCAAAAACTCAAATCCACCTCACCAACTCTTTTAATCTGTGTGTCTCTCTCTCTCTCTCTCTCTTTAAAACACACATACACAAACGTGTGACTGATGACAATCACTCGTCCAGAGGGTAATAACAGAGTGACCACCTGTTGTGGAGAGAGAGTGGGGAGTAAGTCCCTCGGGGAATGCTCAGTCAGACACAGCGGAGTCATGGTCTGTTAATGTATGTGGCAGTGAGTGAATGACTGACAGAGGGAAGGAAACATATTTGGTGGCAGACACAGTGCTACTTCCCTCAAAATGGGCTTCAAATACAAGACTCACAAGAGGTTCCCCCATCCCACTGGTGCGCTGTCTCAAACCTCTGGGTGATACATCCAAACCATTGTTTCCACACATCCAACCCCTCCACTCTGCTATCACACTATCCATTAGACAGGATGGATGCTCCTTTCCTATCACCATGCTGCCATTGTCACCAGACAGGATCTGCCCCCATCAGATTGCAGGAAATTGAGTGCAGAGGCACAACCTTACTTCCTGTTTGCCCAAGGCAGGCAGATCGGGTGTCACCCCTCGGTCGTCCAAAACCATCTCCCCTCCTTTCCTCCCTTCGGGGACGCTGACCTGTAGGCCTAACTGTGTGACAGCCAACATCTGACCTACTCTGTGTAGGCCTAACTGTGTGACAGCCAACATCTGACCTACTCTCTGTGTAGGCCTAACTGTGTGACAGCCAACATCTGCTCAAACAAACGGGCTTAGACCGGCTTGTGCAACGAGCAATGTTGATATGCCCAAAGAGCTGCCTCAGCACTCTTCTAAATAAATCTATACTTTGTCTTTTTGAATCTGTTTCTGTGTTGATTTATGTTGTGTCCTAAAAGCATAGACTTGGGGCATAAAACTTGGGGTGTCCTAAAAAAGACAAGAATTGGTGTTTGGTAGGGAGGGGTGGGTGGGTTAACACACGTCAAATTGTGTAATGTAAACACTCATTTAAATCACTTCCTTTGGTTGGACTCTCACCTTATTCTGCACACTAATGTCAATTATGCCAATTATGGAATTAATTGTGTGGCCCCATCCACGTTTATTCACCCACCTACTGAAGCGTTTTCTAAAAAACGCGTTTAAAAAAAATGCATTTACGTTCCAAAAGTCATAAAAGTTATTCACGTTTGTGAAGATTATCCCGATGAACCCAAATTCGCTTTCCCATAAACTCTTGTTAACCACAGACCTTATTTTATGCATTCAAGCGAAATCCCCATTCTAAACCCACATTCACTTTTCCTCTTACGAACCCGGGAGTATACTTCCGGACTCATTCCTGCGGCTCTCTATTCATTTGAATCTATATACGCCTAAGAATTTAATAGGAATATTAACATATTTATATTCATCTTGTCAGTCGTCAGTCACTCTCCTGTTCAGGTTACACAAGTGTCTCTCTTGTAACCATGAGTCTTTGTGTGTTTTTTTCACACTATGACTGAACTGCGACTGGGGACCAAACATGACAAGATATTTCACCGGGGGAAATCCCTGACCAGTCCTCAAACGCAGTCTCACACCTGCTTTATTCTGTCTAAACAGACGCTCGCACAACATGGCCCATTCTACAGACTTGGTTCAAAGTCAGAGTGATTAAGTTTACTGCTATTATACAATATACTATCATTTCTGCAACAACAACAACAACAACAACAACCTGTGAGACATAATTGAGCATATAAGTTCCATCATAATAATAATGTCAATTACGTCAATAGTATGGAATTGTGTGGCTCATCCACTTTTCTTCAGGCCCACCTGCAATTTAATTTCATGGCTACGCCACTGATCCAGTAGCCTATAGATCACATCCCCAACAACACTTTGTATGAAATAGCTACTGCACTGTGCTGAACTCTCATTATTATTCCACTGTAGGCCACTCACTCGTTTCTTTCCAGGCGTAGCCTCAGTTCCTGGCCCTCTGCCGTGATCACAACCTCTGTCTCTGAGGGACTCTTAAAGAAAGGAGAAGACAATATAGACTGTTCATCTGGAAACAACTGTTAAATCACCACTGAAATGTGTGTTTTTTTGTCATAATGCTTTACTATCTAAGTGGGAGAGAGAGAGAGAGAGAGAGAGAGAGAGAGCTCACCTCCTTGTTGGCGGACCTTCTGTGTCTGTCAGCATGCAGCCATATGGGATAGGTAATCTCATAACTCTCTACGTGCTCCAGGCTGCTCCTCAGGAACCTCTCCTCATTTCCCCCTGATGATTAATATGTCATATTAGCATGCTGCTGCCACTGCAGTAGTCTATATATCCTATATACACTGTGCCTGCTGACTGACCTATTGAGTTGTGTTTTGTACATTACATGGTTAATAGAGTCCATATAATTCTATATTAAAACACAAATAAGGTACATCTCATTATCTATATATAAGTATGGGCGGCATGCATAGTCTGCTTATAATAATAATAATAATACATCTGAAATCAAATCACATTATGCACGCTCAATAATTCAAGCAGATAATGCATTTAAAACTGAAAACACATTCAAAGACGCAGTGCAATCGTGATCTGTTCCAATTAAGAAAAAAGCCATTTCAGTTATTGCTCCGGGTAATAAAGGCACTCACCAGTGTAAACAGCGCCTTCAGATACAGTAGAAGCTACACACCGGAGGAGAACTATCAGACACAGACACAGAGAGGACTGGACAGCATCAGACCACACAGCGAGGCGGGCGGGAGGGCGCATTCTCAAACGAGCGGCTACAAACGGCATTTAGTCAACTGAGACATAAATGTGCAAAGAGACCCGATCGGCCCTATTTCACATCAACTTGTGGGGACATGGCGACATGGCGATGAGCCGCGCGTCCTCTCTGAATGAGAAGAGATGCTTGCAGACCGCGGGGCGCAAATCTCTTTCAATCTAGCAAGCAACGCCTCCTTTACGCGCGGAGAGAGAGAGAAGACTGGAGAGGTGAGGAGGCAGGCTCTGATGAAAAGATATTTTAAAATCACAATTACAGCGATCATAATAATAATAATAATAATAATAAAATAATTAATCGTTATTCTTCCAGCAAGCGAATAACATTATTGAACAAGTAGCCTATCTAAACAAAGTGGTTGCTAAGATACAAATAAATATACCGATATAAATTGAAATTGTTGGTTGGTGCATTAATATTGAAATCAGACTTCAGCCAATCAGAATTGACGACCAGAACTATCTTGTCCACGAAGTGCAGTTAACACAATGGGTGACACATTCCTCTTTGAGCAAAGTAGCCTATAGCCTAAAGGGCTCAAGTAGCCTATAGCCTTGAATGTAAACGTTATCTTTAAATAACTCTGCACTCATTCTGGTTGCTAAGTCCTTCTGGTATTGAGCAACCATTCACCGCCCCTATATCTAGTCACAGTGTACAGTAGGCTACATGTTGAGTTTGCCAATGGCCCATTATAAACTGTTCTAAGCACACACAGGCAGATTGAGTATCTCTGCCTCCAACTGATTCATGTGTATGTGATCATACTTAAACTATGGTGTAGTTAGTAGTGTAAAATACAATGCAAGAATGATCAAATGACAATAAGACTATCCTGGTTAGACGTAACGCACATTATACATGTGTGTTATGTTATGTGTCTCGCTTAGTAACAGTACAGTAACTGCTACAGTAGTGCTATTCCAAGCGAGGTCACCAAAACAGAATTACACCCGGCGGTAAACCGAGCCCACTACAGTAACAAAATACAGTAAGGTTGTTTCCACGTAAAGCCCCCAGCCAGCAGCCATTCATAGTGAGCCAGGGCATTTATAAGTGCGATGAATATCCCACAGGCCACATGTCAGATGGATGGAGTGGAGCAGGGTGTGTGAGGAGGTATTCTTAGCGCTGCATGGTGACCGTGCAGGCAGAGGCAGACCAATCCATTCACATCCTCTAAATGGTATCCTGGCGACATGACAGGGCCAATCTTTACTGGCAAGCTATTGACTTTTACATTACTGACTCTCCACTTAATGCTACTGCACCGTGCACACAGACTCGTTCCTACCAGAAACTGGCAGTAAGGCTGAACCCTGAGCAGATACCCCCCCCCCCCTCCAAATCATTAATATTCAAACACTCGACTAGAAATGAGGACATTTGACATTTAAAACACCCACACACACAGATGAAAACCCCTCAGTGCAATAAGCACTGGTCCAAGAGGGATCTGTTAAACGGTTTGAGAGTTCAAGTGAGGGTAGTGGCGGGCATAATATCCTGAATGCCATTCATGATATCAACTATATTTTCAGAGGAGCAGAGCGGTGCCAGATGCACACGGTGCGAGCTGGAGAGGGATGGGCAGATGTCTGTCGGTGTGACACCTCGACCCGACCCGGGGCAGATAACTGGCATGCCTCTCCATCGCCACCAGCGCCAACTCCAACCGCTGTGCATGTCTTTCATACCCACTGCTACCTACCAGAGAAAGACCAGCGTTCCCCCATTTCAACAAGATGAACCGCATCGTACAATTTAAGTGACGTGAAAGAGAGCTATTTTAAGATAAAACAGTTTAATAACTGACCGGATGAAACAGTTGAAGGGATGTTCCGGCTGTGAGAAAGCGGTTGTAAAAAGTCAATCAGCAACATAATACACAAGGCTTCAATCTTAGACAACGCTCTGACACAGTGGGATTCATGAGCGGAATAAGTTTCATGCAGTGGCGGACTTAGAGATTTGGGGGACTAAGGCGAACCTAGGCAGGGGGCCCTCATCGGCGGCGCCCGATGAGGGACTGTAGGTCGCCACGCACGCACGCACACACACACACGATGCCCTGTCCAGCTATCTGGAATTGCATCTGTAAAAAACAACACAACAAAACATTCAGTTTAACAAATGCACCCAATGTAAAATATTCTTTTCATAAACAACATGATCTCTGTAGGAGAAGATTGTACTTTATTGTCCATTTATGTGGAAGATCTGTCAAAGATTTGTCCAGTCACTGCAACCATCCCCAATTAGCAGAGTGGTCTTTTCTCGGTTTCCAAACAGGCGGCAACAAAAAGCACACAACACTGTCCTCGTAACGTGAGCGTGACTTGGACCTGCCGCCGGTGTCATCTCCAGCTCCTCTTCGCTAATGCTAACGTCACTAGCAGCTACTGTAATGCTAACGTCACTAGCAGCTACTGTAATGCTAACGTCACTAGCAGCTACTGTAATGCTAACGTCACTAGCAGCTACTGTAGCAGCAGCTTCTTGCTGGTTTTTGTCAGGAGGTGCCGCCGTGAAAAAGGCTGAAGCTTTGGCAGTTTAGCGAATAACTTCTCCTTATGCTCTTTCTTCCTTTTGGATCACCGCTGGGGTAAATTCGCTTCATGTTTGTCGTTCGGTTTCACTGCGTTTCACCGTCACCGTGCGTGTATCTCAGCGTAGGAAATTAACTTTTTTAAACAAGGGCTATTTTTTCCCCTGTGAAATATATTTCAGGGGCATTTCGGATCATTTCCAGGGCAATTTGATCAGATGTTGGGAAATACCTTAGTCGCACCTATGTAGCATGACAGACCAATCAATGACTCTTATCCAAGCATATTTTATTTCTAAAAGTTCATAAACAATCACAGTTAAAGATCCCTATTTCCTATCTCAACAACACTGTTGATTGTCCGGCATGTTATTAATGTACTTGGCAAACACATGAGTGAACTAGCTGGCCAGCTAGCTTGTGCTGTCTGTCACTGAGGTCAATAACTCTAGTAGGAGGAGGGGCGGGGGTTGTACGGATGCCTAGCTGTCCATTTTCGAGCCACGCTTTGCAAATACAGAATAATGTTAAAATACAGAAAGTATTAAACTCTTTATTTTATTGGGGCATTTAAAAGCCCCCGAAATTCTAGATTTTTTTATGGGCATTTTGCCCCCGAACCCCCACTAATTTCCTACCCTGGTCTATCTGTTCCTGTTTGTTTAGACATACGGAGGAGGGGTGATCATGATTGGTTGGGTTTAGTTTAGACAGAGAGAGGAGTGATGATTGGTTAAGATTAGGGTCAGGGCCCTCCTTCCGCCGTCCCTCTGTCCTATCCGGCAGTAAGTTAATGGAATAGTCCAAATAGTGGGGACTGAGGGGGGGCCCTGAGACAGCCATGATTCATGAATTAGTCATTCAGATTTTAGCATATGGGTTTTTAGAAAGACATGATTAAATAGCGAAAGAAATAATGTTTTTTTACCATAGTTTTATGGGGCCCTTGGTAGTTCGGGGCCTAAGGAAACCGCCTCACCTTGCCTAATGGTAAAGTCCGCCCCTGGTTTCATGGTTCATGTCACACAGTCATCCGTCTATAATATATATCAAGGCTTTTCTGTCCAATAAGAGTCACTGCTTGCATGGATCCACTTCCGCCAATCTGCTGCGTCTCCCACACCAGCAGAGCAGCGGTTAGCATTAGTCTGCCTCGAGGATGTCTGCAGAGCAGCGGTTAGCAGTCGTCGGCCTCGAGGACGTCTGGGTGCTCCTCCCAGAACTGGTCTCCTATAATGTCACAGTGATGGGCATGCACCTTCCTCCTGCTGCGCGTCACACGCACCTCCTTCTCCTCTTCTTCCTTTGGAAGCTTCACGCGTTTGGTCACAACTTCATCTCGCTGGGAACAGGGAGAGAAAGATGAGTACAGCGATAAGATAACTTGAAGGAAAAATCCACCCTGAAACACTTCAACACTGTAAAAAAAAAAAGCAGCGTTATGTGTCGTAAACTTGCATCTGTGGACCCATTATATGTTGTTTGGTGGTGGTGTTTTTTTTCATCCTGTCAAAAACTATGCAAACGTAGACAACGTGACGTCGTCACAATGTTATTTTCAGTGTCGTTACAATGGAGTCTAATAGCAGGGCGAAAAAACGTCAGTTATCTAAAACATCAACAGAAAATGTCAGGTTTTGGTGTTAGGCAAAATGCAGCCACACAACAAAAATAACTGACTTTTTCTCAACAACTCTCACTCTCTTGCTGTGGTATTTCTATCAGTATTTCTCCACTTGCACAAACAGAAATAGTGAAGTTCAGGCACGTTCACGTTGTCAAAAGGCATTTTGGTAAATGTAGGAAGTCACTAAATTAAGTAGCAGACACGGCAGATTGAGAGAAAGTGGGTACGCCATAAAAGTAAATTACACTTCATCACACAACAACTACTGGAGTGCAATGGACATCAGTGACGGACTATATCTAACGGTGTAAGAGAAGAGTATGTGAGGGTGGGATTGAACCAGTCCACTTAGAGGAGAGCTCACCTGTTCCCAGATGAGAGTGGTGCCCTTCCTGTGGACCAGAGCTTCAGTGTTGTAGTTGATGTTGAACTCTGTGAACAGGATCTCATTTTTGTCTGCAGCTAATGTTCCCTGGAGGGATGCATATCATAATGAGTCTTATGGTATGCATGGACATAATCCACAATAAATCCATATGAGACGCCTCACTGGGCAGGAAAACAGAGAATGAGCTGCTAAGAGTGATTTGGTGACCATCTCCGAGTCCTTGTGGGTGGTCTGCGTGTTTCCAATGACGACTTTGAAGTGGCTTCATGCAGTTATGAGTTCGCAACAAAATAAACATCTCCACTCCTTCCATATATTTCTATTGTTGATTTTGTATTAGATAAAGTATTTTGTTTGTTTCAGTAGACTTTCCACAGTTTGAATTAGAATTATAGTACAGTATAAGGAAAGCCATGGATGCCATATAACTAATAAGGAAGACATGAAAAGCCAAAATCAGCTTCTCTTCGTCGGCTTTGACCAGACATTACATGGCGAGCACAGAGACTAGGAAGCTTTACATGGCGAGCACAGAGACTAGGAAGCTTTACATGGCGAGCACAGAGACTAGGAAGCTTTACATGGCGAGCACAGAGACTAGGAAGCGTTACATGTAGGAAGCTTTACATGGCGAGCACAGAGACTAGGAAGTGCAGAGGGTCGATGGGCTAATAATAATGACTCATGTTTTGCCCGAAAGTTCAGCCAGAGAGAACACGTCCACTGCGACAAACCTGTCAACTGTTATCACACCCACCGACTTCCCCTTACAGCTCAGTTAGAGAATGAGAGGATTTCCAGAGACGAGTTGCTCGAGTCACTGGCCAAGCTCTGCGTACAGTGATAGACCTGATGTTTAGGATGATGTCACTCAACGTGTACGAATGATATATGACCTCTGTGCCCCTGTACAGTTCAGTCTGTACTTATGAACATTTCATTTGGTCTCCCACGCCTGGAAATGAGAAGAAAACAACTTGTCCTGTAACCTTATCTGTGAAGGAGATGTATCAATTTTCAATGAGAATAAAGTGACTTGGTGAGTGTCAGAATACACACAAAGTTTTCTATAGATTTGGGTTTAGAATTGCACATTTTCACAGGTGATGATTAAACTGTCCATAGCCATGGAAATTAAATAAGTACAAAATATATTTATGATAATTTATAAGAAGAATACAATTGTTAAATCAATTGAGTGGCATTCCCCTTTAACATGAATATACTGTCTGTGTAAAGTCGAGGGGTGAGAACCAGAGGAGTGCAGGCGACATTTGACTTTGGCAAAGGAACTTAAGTGCGATTTTGGCTGAATATGAGTATTATCAATTGAAAGGTCTCAGTGAGATCTTTTCAGTGCCAAGACATAACTGAAATCATGAGCCATAGGTTTTAATTAAACAAAAATTGAAAGCTGTTACAGTAAAGGTAGGGTTTTGTTTGCTGCCAAAAGGACATAACTGCACTTAACAAACACTGAACAAGCATTGTAGTTAGAGGTTTCCAACAGCACTGAGGTCAACTCAAAATGCACGCTGACGGAAGTAATGGTAGCATGGCAGCATGATCACATCATTTTTAGTACCCTATTCATATCCCAAATAATATTTTAGGTCAATATTAGATGCATGTAAATATGCATACTACATAATATGAAATACTTACTTAGGCTTATGATAATGTTGTGATTTTAAGAGTGTGAACTAGTCACATCACCAATATGTTGTGTTTTGTTGTTTGTTGTGTCTTGCTGTCTTTTTATTTTATTTTGTTGTCTAGTGTTAACAGGAAGCTGTTACCTGTGATGGATGTCTGTTTTGCTTGTCTAACGAAAATAATAAAAACCTCTAATCATAAAAAAAAAAAAGAGTGTGAACTAGTCGAGATGAGCTCTGATAGTAAGACTGCTGGTAGCTGAAGTTATCCCTCAGTGTTATGAGGAGCTTTACAGGTCTTTGAATGTGTTCCAGGACACATCAATAAATTACGAAAGATTGATTTTCCTAGCAAAATAAATTAAACTCATAGTTTAGAATCAAAACTACTTTCTTGCATCTATAGAGGTTTATTAAAAAGATATATTAAAAGTTGTAACAGAAGGGGGACAAAGATAAATCAATTTGATATGTTCCATGTATCCTACAATTTTAAAGCCTTGGTGAAAGTTGTTGAGCATTACTTCAAGATAAAAAATATTCTGATCTTGTTTTATATTTCAGTGTTGATTGAAGTGTAACTGCTCAATTTGTATTAAAATGAATGTGTTTTACAATTATTTACTTATATACGCCAATATTCTGCATGGCTGTATTGGGACAATGTGCCGAAAAGGTGTATTTCACTCTTTTGCCATTTAAAAAGTTAACAAATATAATTCCATGTTAAACTGTAGCAGTATTATGTTTATAGTAATAATAACTCTACCACAACACACTTATGCCCCTTCGTCTCCAAGCCCTCCTGTAGTTATACACACATGGAGTTACACAAAGTCTCTTTCACACACACACACACACACACACACACACACACACACACACACACACACACACACACACACACACACAGCATTAGTTGTTAATTCAGCTCTCACCTTTAAGCGGTCTTCTGCCTGGATTGTGGTGAGTCCTCCCTTCTGTACTAACGTCCAGAACACTGTGTTGTACAAGTTATTTATATGACCTGAAAGAAAGGCAACCAAAACACCAGCAGAGTTTTTCTAGTCAGCCTAAAAATGCACCAAATCATTTAATAGTGGACTGTGCAGTTTGTACAACAGAGTAGCAGCATGCGCTTACAATCCGCTTGTCTCCAGCTCAGGTAGTCTTTCAAGTTGCGGTTGCTAGGATACAGGACCACCCGTCCGTCAAAGCCTGGGGGGTACAGGAGGGGCTGCTCCCCAAAAAACTCCTTCCAGTAAAACACATAGGAGGAGGAGAACTGGGAGGCCACATGGGTCATGAGCTTACTGAAACAGAGAGACAGTAAGGAGACAGAAGTCATAAAGCAGGGTGCAAAAACTATGAATGGAAAATGAATTTATTTGCAGTTTCACACATTCTAAGTACCTGGCTCTCCTCTTGAACCAGTTGGAGGTCCTCTTGAAAACAAAACTGAACTCGTCACTTTGCCCATAAGCGATGGAGATATCGTCCAGGTCCTCCATGACAGAACGAGCGCTCCGCGTCATCAGGCCCAAAGCCCTGTTGTCATTGGGCTTTGTGAATGCGTGCTGCTCTGCAAACCTGAAACAACAGTTCAGATTTAATGACATATCAAGATCCTAACGTCTCTCATCCAGATGCCCCAATCTCTTTCGCAGGTAATGTCATATAGAGATGACAGATCTACTGTTTCCTATGTTTATGTGTTTTTGTACAGTGTAAGTTGTATCCTGGTACCTTGTACAACCCTGCTATACCCTTTATATCCTACATGTTTGTATTATGTACGCACCTTCTGTGAAAAAGAATTTCCTCTCTGAGGACAAATAAAGCTATCTATCTATCTTGAATTATGAAACTCACTTGTGAAAGTTGCGCCCATCTAGTCGCACAACAATGTAGCAGTTTCGTAGACAGGTGTCGTCTGTTTCAAAGTTGCGGACATACTCAAACTTGCTCTTGGCCATGCTGCTGGAGCTGCCAAACAGACGGACCAGGAGGAAACAGGATGCGATGCCTCCACGGAATCTGCAGGTCTTCTGAATCAGCATGAGGGAACTCCTGGGAAATGTAAACAAATACATGATGGTTAATTTTTATACCTTTGAGCTTTGACATTTAAATGTATAGACATCAGATTCATGATTAATTCACTGGCTATATAAATGTGTACGTCATTGTAAACATAATCAACAAGAAACGCAGAAATTGAGTAGATTTCCAGCAAGAAATCACAACCTTGACAACTTCAAGACAGAGGCAACTGACTATGAATGGACTCACTCTGAATTGCTAGTTAACATTAGATTTCCACCTACTACTAGCTAGCTAATCACCGTTATTAGCCTAGCCTACTTACACTTGGTTGCCATGTTTGTGTTTGGTCTAGCAAATGAGTTTTGGCTGTTCTCTCTTACTTCGTGGGGTTGTATTTCGTTAAGTAGCACAAATGCCAATATTTGACGTTATGTCAATCGTTTTTTGCATGCATGCATCCCATGTCATTTCCTCACACACGTTGGTTTGTATACAGTCCAGCAATGAATTCAGACGTAGTGGTACTGCAAACACCGAGAACGAAAGTTCCGGACATCAGCTCGTGCAGCTCATTCAGTTGTGCTCTTGCGCCTCCCTGTGGTACATTTTGAGACTGCAACCAAAGATCGTCTATTGTCTAAGCAAAGATCGTCTATCGTCCAGAAAAAGCTGATGTCCCTGTCGCGTTATTACGAAACCCACCGTGGTTCAGCCAAAACCACGCCCTGTGCCCGCCTACGCAGCAGTCAAGCGCCGGGATTGGCCAGGAGCAAGTCTTTTGTCTTCTTTTGACAGCTCGAATCTCCCACACCACAAACACTGCACGATGCAGCCCAGCGATTTCATTAACCTCAACTGAATTGCTCTTGATAGCGGACATTGACGCTATTAACGCTAATGAAAACGTAACACAAGCTTTTAACACACAATCGATTTTTAAACATATTTATTTCCAAACATCATTGTAAAATTCAGGGCTTTAGTCAAAGCTTCAATAACAGAGCTCAGCTTACAGTTGCAAATGAAAAATATAAAAAATATAAAATTAAAAATACAATAGCCTAGGCATATAATAATACATTTAAACATGCAACTTTGGGATGGTGAACACTGACTGTTGGTACTGCAGGCTGGATGACGTTGGAAGCTGCATAAAACATTTTAAAACCATCTAAAAAGTAAATAAAGTTAACTGTTGCTTCTCAAAGTTGGCTTCACCTCTGAAGCCAGACGTCTCTCGACCGTCTCGACATTGGATTCCGATTCCAAGCTGTGGAACCGTGTGGAACAGGGAAGAGGATCGTGAGCATGGGCGCCTGGCCAATCCCGGCGCTTGACTGCTGCGTAGGCGGGCACAGGGCGTGGTTTTTGGCTTAACCACGGTGGGTTTCGTAATAACGCGTCACTGTCCTAGTTTGACGGTCAGCAACAGGTCAGCAAAAGCAAGCATGAATCGCGCTCTCGTTAAGTTACCTTAAAAGAAGATGAATTATAGCACTGCATGTAGGACGTTAGGATATTGTCTTAAGTGTCCTCTGAATTGTTTACTAGTCTGGGAAAGGGCATGTCTCTTGTCTTTCGCCAGCGACTCTACAATTTTTCGCGGATGTAGTACCTGAAAATAATGTCAGAGTGAGAGCTCTTTCTTTCTCAGCGACAATCTGAACGAGGTGAACTTTCCCAGGATCCATTGCTTCACCCTGGGGGCTCCTCTGCTGCGCGTGCGGTTGTTTCAAACATGGAGGAGAGGGAAAGAAGCAGCGTTCAACCCAGTCGCGCTGCCTCTGACAGCAAACAAGGCACAGCACCACCGACAACAACAACAACAACAAGCTCGACCTCAACTCCCCCACCTGCACCGGAGCATGAACCGGACACAGGCCGCGAAACGGGAGACGAGTTTGTTGATCAACTAGACGTGTGCTCGGACAGCTTCGACCCGCTCGCGGCCTTGTACTCCCCGGTGGTGCCTCTTCCCTTTCCCAACATGAAGTGCTTCAACAACGTCGCAGCGTACGAGAGCTTCCAGAGGGGCGGCCCGGGCAGAGCCAAGCCGCAGAATGTGGAGAAGAAGCAGCGCAAAGCGATGAAAGGGGTGGCCGACCCGGAGCGCATCGAGAGGCTGAAGAAGCTGATGGTGCAAAACCCCGTCCCGGAGGAGGGGGAGGGCAGCGGCACACAGCGGCGGCGCCGGGGGCAGAGGGCCCCCAAAAATGTCCTCACAAGGATGCCCTGTATGTTTGATTATAACAACAACAACTCAACAATAGACCCTTCTCACGGGGGCCATTTTGTGTCGAAAAGGCAGGGTAAACACAGATGCAAGCAAAAGACTAATGAGGGTTTCCCAAACTTCCATGATTGTAATTTGGAAACCCTCATTAGTGTTTTGCTTGCACCTGTGTTTATTCTGCCTTTTCGACACAAAATGGCCCCCGTGAAAAGGGTCTATAATAATAATAACAGCGTTATTCATTTCAACGGTTACCGGAGCTGTGTTTTAAGTGACAGCCTCCCTTCCTAGGCGTGGGACACCATATCCTTGCTTCCACTCAGCCAGTCTCTTGTGCCAGTGTCATTTGAGGCATGTGTGGAAGAAGGGACATTTCTGTTGCTGCAATGTTCATGTGACCCAGGAATATCCTATCCTGACCCTGCATCCACACAGTTACCTTTAAAGATCACGGTTTAGGGTGACAAAATGATCATAATGTCCAGTGTTCCGTGACATCTTTTAGCTCCAAACAATATTTTCCCCAGAAAAAGTGAACTTTATGACATTCCACATAAAGATAGCTAGTTGAGAGGACGGCAACGGACTAGTTCAGTGGAAAACAAATCTGTTATAGTTGTGGCATGTGTTTATCATCACTCTGGTATTTAAACGGGTTGATAACAAAAGTAAAAAAAAAAAAAAAAAAAGTGGTCCCAAAAGCAGCATTATGGTATATTACTGTAGCCTATTACCGAGTAGCATGTTACCATCCAATACTTTCTTGTATGCTTTGACTTTGGCAAAAACCTTGCTCTTCAGATATGAATGCATGATCCAACATGTTACAGTTATATCCTGTTTTGTCGTGTGTGTGTGCAGTATGCAAAGGAAGTCCCTTGGGTGAGCTGCACCGCTGTGTCGAGGAGAGGATACGGGTCAAAGTTCACATCAGGACCTTCAAGGGACTAAGGGGAGTTTGCTCCGGCTTCGTTGTGGCCTTCGACAAGTTCTGGAACCTGGTAAAATCTCTGTTCAATGGCGTTCATGGTCCTCCATATATTCTCAGTTGACCTCCATAAGTTGCGGCCGAAAAGATGCCTTTCTTGTCCTCTCTCACCAATTCCTTTTCACTTCTCCTCGTCAGGCAATGGTGGATGTGGATGAGACCTACAGAGAGCCTCTCCTTGGTGAGGCTTTCTACCATGAGAAAGCCCTCACCATTTCACGGGTGGGTATCCCTGTGTTAGTTTGCTCTCATACTTAGCTGGGATGAAATTTCATCCCACTCAGTTATCATTTTTGGCCACAGAATATTCTCATACCTAAAAATCCCCCCACAGCTCTTTGAGAAGCTGAAACTCCAGGAGAACCCAGAAGGTGGCGAGCGACCAAAAAAGCACAAAGGCAAGGGGAAAACCAGTGGCCCTGAGCCTGCGACCTCAAAACAGACTGAAACAAGGCGGTCTCTTCACCCTGCCCCAGCCAGCGAGGATGGAGACGGCAGGAGAGGAGATAGCAGGACAGAGCACAGCCTGTCCAGAGACACTGGGACAGTCAAACAGGTACAACCTGAAGCCCCACCCAAAGCCTCGGGGCCAGAGACCGGTCAGAAGAAAGGCTCCCAGCCGTATGGCAAGGTCCGCACGCGCCACATCAACCAGCTATTCATACGCGGTGAGAATGTTCTCCTGGTCAACCTGCAGCCGCTATGAATTTGATTTCTTTTGCTCTTCACCCCAAAAGTCTTATTTTAAACTTGAGACCTGCCGCAAACGCAATCAGTTAACTGAACAGTATACCGAAGATCTGTATTAACAGCGGTGCAAGAAGATTTAGAATCTACTGAGATCCTAGTGATCTCTATGGCAGTTCATAGACTGTTATACCGTATATAGCTATATCATATTGATATGGAGGCTTTTCTCTGCCGACCAGAAATTGATCTTGAAATTGAGTAATAAAAGCTTCTCAGTACTATTGCAAATCATATCTTATCAAGTTTTCCTCTGGTCTTTTGTCTGTGTCAACTCCTAATGAAGGAAATGAATTTCAATACTCTCTTATGCCATCATTTGAACCATCGCTGTGATATGGTTATTACCCAGCAGGTGGCAGTATAAACACACTAGATGCCATCTGTGAGACCATTGTCATCTCAAAGAGCTTGTCCCTTTATGTTGCTTTTCCCGTTCATTTGAACAGCAATGACAGCGCAGTCTCAGCGGACTTCATAAATGCATTGTGAATAATTGAGTTTGTGAAGCTGGAGATTGCAGATGGCACTCAGAAGCTGTCATTTGTCTTGACGTCTCAGATTGCCTTTACTCTTTAATGGGCACATTACCCATAAAAGCACAATTTACTGTGTCTCATGGACGTTGTAAAGATGCTGTTTTCCTGTCTAAATGGCAGAGGTTACTTTTGGCGTGGAATGATTGCATTTTTCTATGTTTCTGGGGCTGCACCACTTTTTTCTTTTATTGTTTGCATTTTTTTTTAATTCATCAGTAGACCCTAGGGTCCAACCAGCAAAACTTCATTCAGTCTTAACTAACTGACCTTCCTTTTCATCTAATTTGATGCCGTGAAATAGGACAAAATCTATCAGTAGCGTTCAACACTTTGTAGATAATGTCAGAGCATATCAGTCTAACCCATTTCTCCAGTTAACAAGTCTTCCTCTCCAGAGAGCGAAAATGGGGTCAAGTGTTCAGCACTGGCTGTGTTTTTGTCTGGTGTTTGTCACACCAGTTTGTCCTGACAAAAACCTTGGTAGAATATGAGAAGGGCGGTACACTGGTGGTGATCAGAGATAAAGGCTACGTTTTGACAATGGTGCTTCTCTCGTAAGCAATAGAGTAGAGTAGAATACATGGGTATTCAGTCTACAGGCAGAAACAGTGAATTTACTCATCAGCTGAATTAACATTGAGACATATGGATGGTCACAGCATACACGCACGCTCACTGAAATATACCACAACACCACTGTTTGCGTTTCATCATTCATGAAATAATTATGTCAAGGAAAAGCTGAAAATAAAGGGAAATGAGTTCAAGCGCCACAGCAGCTGTTTAAAATAGGACTCAGCCGTTGCCTCTCTCTTGCGGTCCTGATGCTGCGCACACAGCGCAGCCAGCCAGCCATCTCATCAGGTAACTCTTTACTATTACAATCTGCACTCCACTTTCCCCATGATGTCTTCATCATAATCTCATCCACACAGCCCCATTGTTTTACAGAGGAGACTGTGATGCACTTGGCAGATGGCAGGCCATGGATTTGGTATCAAGAAGCATCCTCATGTCAGCTAATTTGCATGCACTCACTGTGTGATAAGTTATGCCGTCTACTTTTGTCCCGTTATCTCTCTCCCTTATGGAAACAAACTGCAGACATGCATGTTTACTGAAGGCCTCTCTCTCTCTCTCTTAGTTAACAACCCCACTCCAACTAAAAATGTCATTTCCAAGTCAAGTGAAATGACTTCACATTTGCTGCTTGAAGCTTTTTCGAGGGAGGCTAATGACACAGCACCAAATAACACACACCATTAACAAATTTCAATCAACTGTTTAATGTTGTAGATAAAGGATCTTGATGTGTAAATCAAATCAAAAACAATGGGGATAAATGCAAAATTGCAAAAGGATTTTCGATTCTCTCTTTACATTTGCATAAACTAGTGTTTTCAGTAACGATCCCATCTACGAGAAGATCTCAAAAACAATTCGAAGTAGAAAAAAAAAATGCATAAAACAAACCTCTAGTGATAATATATTTTAGAAAAACAGAGTAAATAGATTTTGGTCTTCTTTTTGTTTTTTAAACAGGTAATGCCTCGGACTCCGAGACAAGGCTACTGTGTTTGTGTCGGTGTGCTCAGCCTCGTGGAGCCCTTGGAGAGTAGAGGGGGAGCACAACTTCAATCCCTCTTGGGGGGGCTGCAGAATCCACTGCCTTTTTCCTCTGGTCGGTGAATTATTCATCTCGTCGTTGACATACCAGAAATATCACTCAGTTCGGATGCACTTATTATCAATCACTCATCAGAAGGGAAGGGGTCAGAAGGCGAAACACCGGGCGGGCACTCGGACCCTTGGAAGAGTGTCGTTTCGTCTCCGTGCGTCTCGGAGATCGAACGGGGAAAACGGTCGGAGGAAGCGGTCGGTGTGCGGCGCCGGGTGGGATTGTTCAGTATGTGCGAGTCCGTGCGCTCCTCAACGACACGTCCTCATCCGACTACCACGACAGCATATTATTGTGTAACACAAACAGCATCTCAACTGTCAGAGGTGCTCCCTCTGACACAAGCTTCTGTAACTGACATGGTGGGGAAAGTAGAAGACTTGGAATGACAACAGTGTTCGCAAGACTGCTTTGTTTTTAATATGTAACAGTAGTGAAGATGGAAGGTGAGAAGGCAGCATGTACTGAGATGCACCAAGTGAACATTTCTTTCGACAGACAGCAGATAGATCATCTCCATACAGTCTGCATCAACACTCCAGGCGCTGGATTAAGTTTAGATCAATTATAGGTGTTTTTGTAGTATTTGAAGTTATCACTGGCCTGAATAGGATGGTGACAATTAATTAAAATGTGCATATGGGGTGGGGGGACAAAACAAAAACAAAAAATTAATAAAACAATGAGCTACAATCGTATCCAATACCTGGGCTTAGATGCTACACCTGGCTTGAGGTGGGAAGTATGAATGCAGACGTTCACACACAGTACGGTAGCTGTCCTCAACACTGCACAGTCATTATTGTCTCATTTGAAGAGGTTAATTGAAGAGAAAAGGCAAAGAACTTCCAGGCACTCTGTGCTGTAATAAAGAACCCACAACCCCTCCTTGTATGAGGCTTTTCCTACCTACTGATTATCTCATTTGGATTGCAAACTTGATTATATTTATCTTTTAAAAAATATATATATTACCCCTAAGAAAGGCCACAAAGGATGGTCTGCTGATGGAGTAACTCCTCGAATCAACAGCGTTCAATTCAAACACTCATTCATTACTTTAACTATAGTACCGACAGGCCACATTCGGAGCATGCCGACACTTATGTACATCGCGAAGGTATCAAAGACCTTGTAAAATGTCTCAATTCACACCAGATCTAGTCCGTATGAAACAATTCTTCATGTCATCATTGCCTCTCATCCATGTACTTCATAACTTATTGTATGGGCTCCATAATTCTATTTACAGGTCAAGGGAAGAGCAAGGACACGTAAGAGGTAACTTGATATTCTCAAAGATACATTAGAAAGTTAAGATGGCTGATCAGGTTAACCAAACTCATATCATAATATCTAGTAAAATTACTGAGAACATGTCTCAAAAGATTTACGTAGCTATAGATGTTTTTTTGTTTGCTATTCTGGTGATTTCATTCGATTGAGGTTATAAAGCAAAATGACATTCTCGTGGGGGCAGATACCCATCCATCAGATCACGCTAATCTTTTCTCTCACTGACCGAAAGCTAATCAACAAGGCACACGATCAACAGTGTGTCTGTCTGACCACGGCCCTAAATCCAGGCAGATCATTGGTTCCAACACACAACACAAAACACACATTCATTCAGATCCATATCTCTACACAGCATTACTTAAAAAAAACAAAATAAGGAGATTCCAAGGTGATGATGGTATGATGATGATGATATCTGACATTATTCAAGTACTCTTTGTTTGCAGCTCATAACAATCCTTCACCGACGGACGGAGAAAAAGGGAGAGACTGACACCACTCTTCCAGAAATCCTCGCTCTCCCGGCTCCAATCACTTCCCAAAGTTGCCGAAGTCAGCGAAGGCATCCTGTTTGGGCTGTTGGACCAAGCCAGGGCTCATTCCCATCCCCATCCCCATCCCCATAGCACCAGGCATGCCCATGGCCATACCTGCCTGTGGCATCCCCATGTTCATGGCCATCCCCATCATGCCCTGGCCGGGGGACATGCCGGCAGCACCAGGGTGCATCATGGGACTCACAGGCGGTCTGGCTGGTGTGGGTCCGAGGTTGATACTTGCAAATCCCTGGGAGAGCATGTTGGCAGGCGCCTGGTTTCCTGGAAGTGACAGAACAAACTCCGTGAATACAAGTAGGAATGCAGGAATGCACCATGATATCGGCACGTCGTCCGTTATCGGCCGATAAAAGCCTTTAAAATGAAATATATGATGGCATCGGCACGGAAACAAACATTTCTGCCAATATGATATATATATAAAATGACGCTTTAAATGATGCTAACTCTAACCAACAACAACAATACTTATATTGTATTGTTGTTTGTGTTGGCAACCCTGCCCTGGGACTGCAGATGGAAAATAGCAATTTGCTATAATCTGGTGCAAAGCATCTTTTCTCTTTGAGATCAATGTTATTTTTTGCACATGGTCCCTGACAAATAAACTAATAAACTAACCCAGGGGTAGCATTATCCAAGGCTGTTTAAAGGAACACTCTGCCCATTTTCAACCAACTTTGTATCATTAGAACATCAGTAGTATATCAGAAAACTGTAAATTGTTTTGAAGTCTGTCATTTAATTTGACAGTTATTGAGTGTTAAAGTGTGGACCAGTGACATCACTGGTCCACACTAACTCAAATTAATAACTCATTAACTCAAATCAACTCTCAATAACTGTCAAACTAGATGAATGATGAATAGTTTGACAGTTATTGAGAGTTGATTTGAGTTAATGAGTTATTAATTTGAGTTAGTGTGGACCAGTGATGTCACTGGTCCACACTTTAACACTCAATAACTGTCAAATTAAATGACAGACTTCAAAACCGTTTACAGTTTTCTGATATACTACTGATGTTCTAATGATACAAAGCTGGTTGAAAATGGGCGGAGTGTTCCTTTAAGTAGGATGAATCTTACAGTTTTGTTTGAAAGTAAATGTTACATAAAAATAAAAAAAATATGGGATGTTTTACATAACCTAAGTTGAAGTAGTTTTCTTATTTTGCACCGTGAATGTGTACATTTTTGCAAGCATCGTATTTATGTCTGCACCTGCTGGTGGGCCATCATCACGATAAGAGTAGGCATCGTAATATTTTCATTCCACTACAGAAGAGACTTGAAATCAGGTGTAAGAAATGTGCGCATATATCTGCATCGGCCAAAAGTGTTGGAAAGTATCTGCATATCGGATATCGCAAAAAAAATAATAAAAAAAAATCCAATATCGTGCAAAATAAAAGCTCCGTAATTTAGAGAACACATTTGAGTGATACGCTGCTTTGACGGCGAGGCCAAACCCGGCTCCATGTGATTCCTCTCACCTTGCTGGAGTGTGTTGAGGCTCTCTCACCTTGCTGGAGTGTGTTGAGGCTGGGCTCACCTTGCTGGAGTGTGTTGAGGCTGGGCTGGCTGGCTTTCGGGGCGTGCATGCCGGGGCCCAGGAAGTCCAGGCTGATGTTGACCGACGGGTCTGACCAGGTAGCAGGGAGGGCAGCTTTGGCTCCGACGCCCTGAGAGAACACTCCCTGCTGAACAAGCTGAGGATGTAGAGGATCCCCCACGCACTGCATGGGCTGGCAAAGAGAGAGATGCACAAATACATCATAGAGATATGCTGTTAGGAAGAACACTCGTCTTTATCAAAAGCACAGAAATATACAAACCTAATCCTCTGATTTCCAGAGAACACTGAGATATACAACGAAAAGATGCAGGTTCTTTTTAATAATTCAAGGTCTTAACCCTTTACGCCGACACACTTAACACGGAGACTGTTGGTAGACTCATTCTGAACTCATTAAAACGAGCCATCTAAACTAGAATCAAAGGAGGAGTGGTGGGTGTCATCTCCTCAGTGAAACAAAAGAATCACATTTTTTTCTAAGTAGGTCAACAACCTTTTAGCATAGCAATACTGTTTACATACCATGGGCTTTTGTTGAGTTTTTAATGTTTTTCTGACTCAAACCCTCAGTCTTCTCATTCTGTATGCCAGTAACAGGAGGAGTGGGTGGTCTCTGGGGGAGACGAGCATCTGGTGAGGCTGCATGCTAAATCCTCCGCCATGATTGCCCCCACGTCTCGCAGTCACACTCGCTAGTCGCTACGTCTCCATCGCACATGCACACTGGCTAATGTGGCCCAACGAGCAGTATCAATGTTGAGTAAAGGAGAGTTTTTGATGCTGGGGGCAGTATTTATGTCACGAGCTTGGCATTTTGCTGAGAAGTAAACTACATAAACTGATGACGTCCCATCACAACACAATAACAGTTCATCAAAATCTTAATGTTGACTGAGTTTTATTCCATCATCACGTTTGGGAAAAGCGAGACACCCATCCTTCATTTTGTCCCTTTGTCGAAACTCAGACTGCATGTCTTCCTCCCTAAGCTTAGACTGTTTCTCTCTCATGCTCTTTAATCACAGACACAATGTCTGATTTGTGTGTGTGTGTGTGTGTGTGTGTGTGATTTATTTATGTGTGTGCGTGTGTGTGTGTGATTTATTTATGTGTGTGTGTGTGTGTGTGTGTGTGTGTGTGTGTGTGTGTGTGTGTGTGTGTGTGTGTGTGTGCGCGTGTGTGCGTGTGCGTGTGTGTGCGTGTGTGAGTGATCACACCTACCTGTGACCTGGACTGGGGAAAGATGGTGGTGCTCATGCTCTGTGTGCTGCTCATGCTAAAGTTGAGGCTCTGGGAGGAGGTGAGGGACTGGTGAGTCGGCCCCATCAAGTCAAACAGGTCTGCTGAGGGAGGTCCAGCGACTGGAGCCGGGGCAGCAGGGGCGACTGTCATGGCTGCAAAAAGGTCATTTCCTCCAGCAGCGTCACCAGACTGAGCAGATGATGGCATCTGACCTCCAGGGAAGGCATTCCAATCTCCAAAGTCTGCAGCTCCGCTAGAGGCTGCAGCTGGCAACAATAAACACAGAGAGAGAGAGAGAGAGAGAGAGAGAGGGGGGGGGGTTATCATCCATTCAGATGAGCAGGAAGGCTTCTACTATGATCTGTAAATAAATAAAGTAACGCAAATAATTGGAAGGTACAATACTACAAAGTCAAGCTACCATTATTCCAGCTATGCTTTATAGAAACCTGCCTGTCAAATTCCCCAGAAAAGGTGCACAATACAAAAAAAAATGTAATATGTAAAAACATTTTTGATAGCAATTCTAAATGTTCTCCTCTTCATTGATGACCATTATAACCTAGCTTTATCCGGGGCATTTTCAGTGACACGTTTTAAATTTTCATTGAATCTGCCCTTCCTGTCCTCTCTCTCTCTCTCTCTCCATCTCGGGTTCTTCCACCCCCACCAACATCTTCCTCTGTCCCTGTCTCCTTGTCATCCATAACAGGAGTTGATGTGTGTCTGTTCTTGTTATGCAGAGCAGGTAGCAGGCTCCATATGGCCAGGGCTCCCTACCAGGCAGCATCCCTCTGAATATTCTAGCAGTATGGCTGCAACGCGGCATAGCGCGCGCACGCCGCACACACATGCACATATACTAACAAACAAAAACAAAAACAAAAACCAAGAACCAACCGGGTCCTGAGGAGAGGCCACCAGAAGCAGCAGGCGAGGAGAAGTCAGCAAATCCACTGATCAGGTCTGCATTGAGAAAGAGACATTGACGTGTCATTTAGACAAGCGAGCTCCAGGTGTCATTCTACCGTAGTTAGCATTCCTTCAGTGTCAGGAGTGAAGGAGGGAGGGGGAGGGGGGGTAGTGGATGGGTGGAGGAGACCAAACATCTGCTCGGTGCTCCCGCCCCCTCCATCCACCAGGGACTGCTCCCAAAACATCTGGTGCACTTAGCTACTATATATCAACTCCCCCCCCCTTGCCCCCCCAAACCTGAAGCTAGAATCAGCCCAACGTCGACTGCGTGGCATCTTCAAAACATACAGGCAGCAATGAGCGATATCAGGGGTTCCAAACCTTTTTTGGTTTGTGACCCTATTTTGACGCCGGAAAAATCTAGGGACCCGCGACATTAAAATTCTGGTACACCATCGATAATGTCATCAGTGATGTCGTCAGTGATAATATAATTAGATTTTCATCTACATAAAAAAATAAAAAATAAGAGTCAGTCACAATGTTGATTGAGGCTATGGTCCGTTGATGGAGTATGTGACATTATGTGAGATTAGTAATGTCACATAATGTAACACTGTTTGGATGTCACCTGCAATTACCACTCATCACCATAGGTGTCACCCAAGAGAACAAAGCTGAAATCTTAGAGATTATCACTTTAAACTCAGAACTAAAATAAAAAATAGAAAACCACGAGTGACCCTAATCATCTTCGGTAGTATTAAATTGGGTCTGGTGTAAAACCTTTTTTTTTTATTTCTTTTTCCAGGTGACCCTATTTGAATTCCAGGCGACCCCACTTAGGGTCGCGACCCTAAGGTTGGGAACCACCATATGAGAGGCTGCACTTTACCTGTTTTCGCAGGCTGGCTGGGGCCTGTGTCCACCATCAGTAGGTCAGCCAGGCCGCTACTGGAGGCCTGAGGGGCTGCTGCTGCTGCTGCTGCTGACTGGGGCTGAAACAGACAACAGAGCGAAAGATCAGGAGACAATACAAACACACACACACACTCACACCCATACGCATGCATGTACACAGACACACATGTACAGACACACACACACACACTACCTGTTTTGGGGTGCTGTCTGGACTGCCGTCTCCTGTGTAGTGGGCTGCGGCGCCCAAGTCGACTTTTTTGGTCGGCACCCCGCCTCTCTTCCGTGTCGCGGTCGTCTCTGTCGCCTGGACGATCTGAACGCTCTTCGTCGTGACGGTCTCCTCTTCATCTTTGAACTCTCTCCCTGGCTCCCCGTTGCGCGACGGCCGACCCCGGTCATCCTCATTGTCACTGTGGAGAGAAAATAAGGGGTCAGACAGGTTCTAGGCCGGCCGCCGGCCGGGCGAGAGAGAATATAGGAAAGATTTTCCCCTCAACATATCTTTTCAAGGAACACAAAAGCAGCGGGATCCAAGCTTCCCTTGGGAGGAGCCCCGGTTTTCTCTAAGCGCCCGAGGCTGTCTCTGTTCTCTTTCTGACCGTTAAGTCTGTAATATGTCACCACCTTCAACTAGAACAAGATCACTCCTCCTCCTCCTCCTCCTCCTACCTGAATCGGTCCGGCGAGTCGTCTCGGTCCTTCTTCCTGAACTTGTTGATGGTGTCGTCGATGGTGCTGCCGATCTTGTCGCTGATCTCTCCCAGCTTCTCGCTGAAGGGGAACGGCCCTTTGCTCCGGTCCCAGTCGTCGTCCCACTTCCCCCGGCTTTCACCCCCGTCGTCGTACCTTTCCCCCGCTGGAGGAGGAGAGAGAGAGAGCGCCAGAAAAGAGGGGATGGTTGGGGGGGAAGGGCGGGGGGAAATGGCGAGGGAAAGAAAGATGTTTGTGCACGATTCAATGTTAATTCATCTCATGAATTGCTCAAACTGAAAACAAACAGGAAGGAGAAACTGAGATGCAGTGATGAGGACTTACAGTAACCTCTGTGTCCTCCCGAGCTCTCGGAGGAGACGCCAATATATTTGTCTTTGTTCTTCTTTGCCTTCTTCCTCTCCTCCCTCAACCTCTCGTCGTCCTGCACAAACCCAACCATCTCCTTCACCTTCTGACGCACGTTCACCCCCTGGTCCTTCCCGTTCTCATCTAGTGGAGAGAAAGAGAGAGAAACAAAGAGGGTGAGATCATCAGTGAGTCAATGAATATTGAGTGAGTTTGGAAGAAGAGACCTATTTGAAAGTGACCAAGTGATAGTAACAGGGCTGCACCTAACGATTATTTTCATTATCGATTAATTGATTAGTTGTTTGGTTTATAAAATGTCAGAAAATGGTGAATAAATGTCGATCAGTGTTTCCCAAAGCCCAAGATGACGTCCTCTAATGTCTTGTTTTGTCTACAACCCAAAGATATTTAGTTTACTGTCATAGAGGAGTAAAGAAACCAGAAAATATTCACATTTAAGAAGCTCGAATCAGAGAATTTTGACCTTTTTCCTTAAAGAAATTACTCAAAACGATGAATCGATTATCAAAATAGCTGTTGATTCTTTTTCTGTCGATCGACTCATCGATTCATCGTTGCAGCTCTAGATAGTACCTTATGAGTGTATTCAAATCACACAAATAGACAGTGAAAGTCAGGCCCACATGTCCGTGTTTGTAAACAAACACAGCCACATGTGGTTGGGAGGCGTGAACGCAGTTATGGTGCGGTTGTTAAGGGGGTTTGTGGTGGAAGCAGTTCTCAGGGCCTGCATCCAGTCATTACAGCTCACATTCAAGTGTGTCACTGAACACACACCACAACGCTGAGGTGGAAAGGGAAGCTTCGTCTAATTCAAGAGAAAAATTGAAGAAGCAAACTAATCAAATGGTGAGTGATGATGAGTGGTCTGAGTGTTTGACTAGGATGCACTATTCCTCCAGGAACACAGCAGGAACGATGGCATGACGAGAACTTACCTACAAAGTGGTAGCTCTCCAAGGACCTGAGGTCGTAGAGATGCTCTCTGCTGCTGGTGACGACCCTCTCTGATCCGTTCCTGATCAGGTGGGCCAGCAGCAGCAGGGACTGAGAGGAGGAAGAGGAGAAGAGAACAGCGGTTACAGCAAACAGCGCCGAGGCCTACGAGGCTTCTGCAACGTCTAATGTACTTTTTCTATACGTGGCGTGACCTCACATGGTACAGCACAAACAGGCGTGACCTCACATGGTACAGCACAAACAGGCGTGACCTCACATGGTACAGCACAAACAGGCGTGACCTCACATGGTACAGCACAAACAGACGTGACCTCACATGGTACAGCACAAACAGGCGTGACCTCACACGGTACAGCACAAACAGGCGTGACCTCACATGGTACAGCACAAACAGGCGTGACCTCACATGGTACAGCACAAACAGACGTGACCTCACATGGTACAGCACAAACAGGCGTGACCTCACATGGTACAGCACAAACAGACGTGACCTCACATGGTACAGCACAAACAGGCGTGACCTCACACGGTACAGCACAAACAGGCGTGACCTCACATGGTACAGCACAAACAGGCGTGACCTCACATGGTACAGCACAAACAGGCGTGACCTCACATGGTACAGCACAAACAGGCGTGACCTCACATGGTACAGCACAAACAGGCGTGACCTCACACTGTACAGCACAAACAGACGTGACCTCACACGGTACAGCACAAACAGGCGTGACCTCACACGGTACAGCACAAACAGACGTGACCTCACATGGTACAGCACAAACAGACGTGACCTCACACAGTACAGCACAAACAGGCGTGACCTCACACAGTACAGCACAAACAGACGTGACCTCACACGGTACAGCACAAACAGACGTGACCTCACACAGTACAGCACAAACAGACGTGACCTCACACGGTACAGCACAAACAGACGTGACCTCACATGGTACAGCACAAACAGGCGTGACCTCACACGGTACAGCACAAACAGGTGTGACCTCACACGGTACAGCACAAACAGGTGTGACCTCACACGGTACAGCACAAACAGACGTGACCTCACATGGTACAGCACAAACAGGCGTGACCTCACACGGTACAGCACAAACAGGTGTGACCTCACACGGTACAGCACAAACAGACGTGACCTCACGCGGTACAGCACAAACAGACGTGACCTCACGCGGTACAGCACAAACAGGCGTGACCTCACACGGTACAGCACAAACAGGCGTGACCTCACACGGTACAGCACAAACAGGCGTGACCTCACACGGTACAGCACAAACAGGTGTGACCTCACACGGTACAGCACAAACAGACGTGACCTCACGCGGTACAGCACAAACAGGTGTGACCTCACACGGTACAGCACAAACAGGTGTGACCTCACACGGTACAGCACAAACAGACGTGACCTCACGCGGTACAGCACAAACAGGCGTGACCTCACACTGTACAGCACAAACAGGCGTGACCTCACACGGTACAGCACAAACAGACGTGACCTCACGCGGTACAGCACAAACAGGCGTGACCTCACACGGTACAGCACAAACAGACGTGACCTCACACGGTACAGCACAAACAGACGTGACCTCACACGGTACAGCACAAACAGACGTGACCTCACGCGGTACAGCACAAACAGACGTGACCTCACACAGTACAGCACAAACAGACGTGACCTCACACGGTACAGCACAAACAGACGTGACCTCACACGGTACAGCACAAACAGGCGTGACCTCACACGGTACAGCACAAACAGGTGTGACCTCACACGGTACAGCACAAACAGACGTGACCTCACGCGGTACAGCACAAACAGGTGTGACCTCACACGGTACAGCACAAACAGGTGTGACCTCACACGGTACAGCACAAACAGGCGTGACCTCACACGGTACAGCACAAACAGGTGTGACCTCACACGGTACAGCACAAACAGGCGTGACCTCACACGGTACAGCACAAACAGACGTGACCTCACACGGTACAGCACAAACAGGCGTGACCTCACGCGGTACAGCACAAACAGGCGTGACCTCACACGGTACAGCACAAACAGGCGCGCCTGGGGGTTTGTGTTTCCATACATCAGGGCTACCCGCGTGGAGGCGTGTCTTATATAACTGACGACGCGTTTGTCTCGAGTCACAAAGCAGCGGCAGCATGGGATATGGCTGTGTGACTGTGCCTAGTCACAGATGGTCAAAAGTTGTAGTTAAAACGGTGGCTAAACATTGCATTGTACAAGTTCTTCACATTAAAAGGCCTTTTGCTAGTTTTATTATTATTATTTTTTTTTTTATGTTTTTTTCCCCCGATTTTTTTTGCCCATTTTTATCCCCCGTTTTAGTGCTCATTTGAATTACTCAATCCTGGTTGCTACTCCATCCTCTGCCGATCTGGGGAGAGCCGAGACTGATTCCATGCATCCTCCGAGGCATGGGCAGTCAAGTCAGCCGCTTCTTTTCACCTGCCCGAGGAAGCTTCACCGGTAGGACATAGCACGTGGGAGGTTCACGCTATTCCAACCAGTTCCCCTCCCTCTGAACAGGCGCCCTTAACGATCAGAGGAGGAACTATAAGCAACCAGGATGTTGCATGTTTTTGTGAAGGGGGTTCCTATATGAAGGAGACCCCCGGGAGGCACAGGGAGAACATGCAAACTCCACACAGAAAGGCCATTTTGCCGACCCCACCCGGGTGGTGGGCACTCGAGGACATGCGGACGGGCACGCATTCCTTCAGTGTTCACATCGGCCCAGGTGGGAATCGAACCCACGACCTTCGAGCTGTGAGGCGATAGTGCTTACCACCGCACCACCGTACCTCCTCCTAGAGCTTTTATTATTAAGCAGCAGCAACAGGAAATCAGCTCAGCAGTTACAATATCGCGGCTCCGGTAAGGCTGAAAGCGTTCAGGAAACGGTAACGTAAAGCCGATATCTGAAAGCCCAAACAGAAACCCAGGAGAGAAACGAAACTACAGAGATTCAGTTAGAAACTACTAAAGTACTGAGATCCTGAACAGAGGCTTTTAAAAATGCCTTTCTCTCTGCTCTCTCCACTCCAGCACAGACGTGAAAGTTTCACGTGGCTATGCTCACAGCACAGCTGTTTGAGGGGAGAAGGTGGTCGTCAGTCACGGGTTGGCCCCACACAGGAGTAAGTCCATCTCGGTGCGGGCGAAAAAACGGATAATGGGAAAGGAAATGAGCGAGATGTGGCACGGGCCATCCCGGGCCAAAGCGCCAATGGCAAAGAGCTCTAAGTGTGTGTTGTGCGCTTATTATGGGATGCACTCGTGGTGCTGCAGCACACCTTGTAAACTCTCCTCCAGTTCTTCTTGTTGTCCCTCAGCATGCGGTTCCACACCATGTTCATCACCTCTGGGAACTGCTCATACATGAAGGTGGCTCTGCAGCAAAGAGACAAGACACAGAGACATGAAGGTGGCTCTGCAACAAAGAGACAAGACACAGAGACATGAAGGTGGCTCTGCAGCAAAGAGACAGACACAGAGACATGAAGGTGGCTCTGCAACAAAGAGACAAGACACAGAGACATGAAGGTGGCTCTGCAACAAAGAGACAGACACAGAGACATGAAGGTGGCTCTGCAACAAAGAGACAGACACAGAGACATGAAGGTGGCTCTGCAACAAAGAGACAAGACACAGAGACATGAAGGTGGCTCTGCAACAAAGAGACAGACACAGAGACATGAAGGTGGCTCTGCAACAAAGAGACAAGACACAGAGACATGAAGGTGGCTCTGCAACAAAGAGACAAGACACAGAGACATGAAGGTGGCTCTGCAACAAAGAGACAAGACACAGAGACATGAAGGTGGCTCTGCAACAAAGAGACAGACACAGAGATGACACCAAAAAGTGATGTTTCATAACCTTGTCAAAATTATCATAACCTTTCTAGTGTTCAATTCAGGGTGTGAATTTCGTCAAGACCATTTGACCTTCGGCATCACACCTTTTTTTTTTAGGGCACAAGGTCACATGTCAGGGCACAAAGGCCATCGCTCTATTGACATCGTGAAGAGAGATTTATTTGAAATGTGTGTTAAAATGATCCAGTGACACATCCTTTGCATAGAGCAGCTACATTAAACTGAGACCACTGATGCTTTTAAAGCAACTGACAGTAGCAGGCTGGTAGCAGGGCACTGCCAAGGTGGCCTTAGAGATCTCAGGGCATCACAGACAGTGGGAGGGGCAACAGAGTAATTCCCACCCTGGTTCAATTCCATATACAAACAGCCCTGGCACTTTTTAGCAGGACATCATGCGTATGGTGTATATATATATATAGTATAAGTCAGGGAGGAATGGTGAGTGTTCTTACTTAGAAATGTCAGCCATCAGCTGTCCCGAGGGTCCCCAGGGATCATCGTTGGTGGCCTCCCTCACTTTAGACTCCACCTCAGAGTAGTTCATCACCACATTGGTTCTATATGAAGGAATAAAAAGAAATCAGTGAAACAATAACACATGTTTACGTCATGAAATCATGCCAACATTAAAGTATCCGACATGAAATTTGGCATTTTGGGTCAAAATATTGATTTATTTGTTGTGGCGTCCATTGAAAGTAACAACATGGAGAATCATGGATGAAAGACTCTCTCATGACAGCCACGCCCAGCGACACACCTGCACAGAGAGGCTAAAGACAATGGGCACTGACGCCCCGTGCAGAGACTATAGCCACGTTTTAGCGTGTAGAGACGCCTGCTGGTCGCCTGGTGCTGCAGCTTGATTGGCTGTCTTGCAGTATTTCCCTCTTCAAATTGGTCAATGTCAAACTGGCCCTTCCTCTCCGTCGCTGCCGTCCGCCGCTCATCGCCTCGCAAAGCATGCTGGGATACCTGGCGACGCGATCCAATACAAAGTGAATGGGCAGCAGGCAGCGGCTACAGCCGGTGCACTGTCTACACGCTAGTACAAACGTGGCTGTAGTCTGCACGGGGCGTCAGTGTGTGTACGGCTGGGCATGCAACCTTACAGCAAAAAATTATACAAAGAAAAAGATAAAAGTGCCAAAAGAAACAAATGCAAATATGTGTGTGTATGTGTGTGCTTCCCAGAGACATACAATAGTTAAAGTCTAAAATTGCACTGATGAATGTGGGTGGAGTGGGGCCTGTGGGCAAACTAAACTAAAAGCATTGTCAGGTCAGAAATGAGCAGCCACATACAGGCCCACACACAGAGTCACCCGAGACCAGTAGGCAACACAAACTACTATCAGTGTCGACTATTTAACAAACTGTCTAACTAGAAAAGAACACAGGAAAGTGGGAAGAAATCAGCTCATCTCATCTATTTATTGTGCAGATAAAGATTAATTACAAGTTTTGTTTAGTTTTCTCAACAATTGGGCTTCTCTATCCCCTTAGGCTCTGTGGGGCAAAGACAACCAGAATAACTTGAAATATGCCTGCCACAGTCAACAAGGTTAGCCGCAGGGCTGCACGATTCGTCGTATTTTCATCGTCATGGCGATATGAACATGCACGTGGTGCGACGTGGTGAACACGTCGCAAAAGTCACGTCATCGGAATGGGGGGAAAAAAGTTACGTTACAGGAGCAAAATGCTCTTTCATGTCTTTCATGTCTAGTGTCAAACTGCACATTAGGGTTGCCAACCCCCATCGACCCCTGAGCCTTCTACATCGGACCATCGTGATAAATTACGTGATTGAATAACAAATTTGCAGATTTGCAGGCGTTGTTAAACAAATGCACCTTATCTCCAGTTCAGAGAAGCAGAGCAGAGCGGAGGGGAGGCGGAGATGAGGAGCAGAAGTAATTTGTGTTGTGAAAATGTTAGAAATACGAAACTTCACATTCTTTCCTGTTTTTACCCCAATGTAAGTAATGAACAAGTTTTCAAATGTGAATTCAACTCGCCTGTTTCTATGAAGTTGCTTCCATTACATACAGGCTCTTCTGTGTTTCTATCTCTCCAATAACGTGATGTTAGGTTCAAAAGCCAGACGATAACTAACGTTATCCGCCAGTAATTCTGCCTGTTTTCTGCCAGCTAGTTAAATTGTTAAAAGTCATTTCGTCATCGCAATATTGAAAAGTGTTATCGCACCTTTTCCTCATATTGTGCAGCCCTAGTTATCGGCCTGTGATAAAACTCAGATGATAGACACTGACAGACAGAATTGTCAGCAGCATGTTACATCATGCCATTTCCACTTGCAGAAGCAGTTGACTCTGTGGAGTCAGTGGGCGGAGATGATTACACAACAAACCAAAGCAAACCAAGCATTCGCCGATATTTGTACAGATTAGAATAGAAAAACATGTAGGTTCAGAAGGCCTTTGTCCTCCTGACACACACACACTAATGTCACCATCAAGCCAACCAGCCCTCAGTGATTGAATAGATTTATATAGATTTAGATTCATATTTATATAGATTCATATTTGTACTATAGATTTATACTATAGATTCAGATTTATAATCCAGGCACTTTGACTCTCGTACGCCTCTGTGGTGTTGGATATTGTTGGCCAGCTGACAGCTGTACATTAGTCCTTGCTTTAACATGGTCGTATCTGTATCTTTTTGTCTTTCTCTTTTGATTCTTAAATGTGTATGAATGAACTATTTGTTTTTGTTTGCTTTGCAACGTACCTGCCCTAAACTTCCCCTTGAGGGACTAATAAAGTTACTTTATGACTAATAAAGTTACTTTATTAGTATTAAGTATTTTGAATTGAATTGAAGGACAGAAAATGTGCGTGTCCAATCTACAGCGCTCGCTACACCGTGAAGGCTGTTGCTGAGAAGAGCAAAGCAGTCCCAATGAGGGAAAATACCAGAGAAAAGTGAAATCATTTCTGATGCCAAAAGAATACAACTTATTCAGGCAAAGCGTACATAGGCCTCAACAGGAAAATATACATACAGTACACATACACTAAACGCTTGACGTTTACTCTTCCTCTGGCAGCGATTCAGTTGATTCATCCATTCGTTGCTGCCTGAGGAACAGTCAGTGTAACCACTTGAAATGCATTGCCTTGAGTGTATAGCCGCCTAGCCCTAGCGGATCGCCATATTTGTTTCATGCCATGGCCTGGCTGTATGTGTGTCTCAATTTTTACAACTATTAGCTTGAATAAAAAAGTGTTCTTATAGGACAATAGACGTATATCATCTATAGGCAAACAGGTCTAATATTAAACCTGATCAGAGCCAAAACATGGGGAGGTGGTTTTGGACGCGGCACCCTCTCATTCCCTCCTTACTAGTTACTACTACAGTACTGCCACATCAGCAGCAGCACAGGGCCTCACAGAGCAGCATTGACGGGCAGCTAAACCGAGACACACCCTCTCTGTGGTTCACGAGACGGCCTATTACTATTGCAGGCAGTAGTAGGGTATGGCTCCCACACTGACAACATGTTATATTGTGTAGCATTTAGCCAAGGTCTATAAAATGGTTTGAAAACTACCGTTAGCCAATCGCTAGCCTACATTTTGTCTATGCCTCTCTGTCCATGTCTAGGGACAGTACTGCAGAATGTATGCACGACGCAAGAGGACACTGTGATGTGACGCAACAACTACCTACAGTTTTATTCATATTATCTCCTCACACACACAGTAGTGGCCCTGCCCTAGATAACAGCCAGATCAAACGGAAGCTGTGATACACTGTCACAGTGACTGTGTTTGTGTTGTGACACATTATCACACACAGGTTTCCGTTTGACTGCTGTGCTGTAGCGCTCTATCTGTAATTCGTCTCCTTCATGAAGAGTCACCTGTCTGTCTTCTAAATGTTCGTAATTTAATGTAAACATCCCTTTAATTCAAATCCATGCATGTCATTTGCCTTTGTAATTGTTCCGTTCAATCATACAAGGAGACATGTTCGATTACAGCAGTTGAATGAATGATTCATAATAGGTCGTTTTGGTCGTTTCATTTGTCTCAATACAAAAACTGGCACTCGAGACACGGCTTCTTTCATGAGTCGACACAGTTCAAAAGAACCTGGAGGAAAGTGAACATGGAAACTCCCTTCCCTATGTCTCTCCTTTGGTCTGTCCCTCTCCCCCCTCGATGTCTCTCCTTTGGTGCGTCCCTCTCCTCTCCCCCCTCGACAGTCACCCATGTTCAAAGAGGTCAGACTCCAGGGGAGACAAGTGCATTTAGGAGGAATGCATTCTTGGAGAGACTTGAGAACCTGCTGTTCCCTCAGCATGCCAAATCGCCCGTTAAAACTTCTGAAGTGAGGAGCTATTGTGCAATAATAGCATTACGACGGCCTTGCAGGCAGCAGCACACACCTCTCTCTCATGTCTACTCAGCAGTGATCAAATCAACACGGTGACAAAAGACACACAATGCTCCTCTCAAGGTGTGCCATTAGAGCTGGCTTATCATTTCAGCCAATGAAGTGCTGCTGTCTGTCTGTCCACCATACAGGCCAACAACACTGTTTGCCATCATCACACTATGCAAATGAAAGCAGCTGTACACACTGGCTGCACAGACCCAATACCTGTTGGTTTGTCAATGCCTTTGCCTTTAGCCTGCCTGACCATTGCCTGGTTGTCACTCTACTTCAATCAAATAGCTGGTTAAAAAGTGAACAGTAACTGATGTCTCAATCATTGACCGTCTCAATAAGCAGGCCTACATCCATCAACAAGTTACACGTGATATTACAGGATCATTGGCCATGGTTAATAATATGTTAATATGTTCTGGGCTGGCTTAATACCCATTGTCTCTTACTAGTAGTATTGACATCTAAGACATTTGGACACCAGTATGAGCTTAAACGTTACACTAGGCGGAAGAAGAAATGCACCATAACATTTGGTAGTGAGAGCAGATCATAATCCAGCTTAACGTTACTGTTGTAAAGTTAAATCACCATGGACATGTCTGACCTATCTCTACAAGTATTTACGTAACGTAACGTGGAACGCTACATATTTCAAAACAGACTGTAGTAGCTAACGCTACGTATCGTGCTGTGTGAGCGGTGTATGCCTGAAAGTGTAACGTTAAAACATTCCAGGCTGCTTTATTCTGACCCGGAGCTGTCAAACTAGCTTAGCTGGCTAGCTTAGTTAGCTAGGTACATAGCCAACAAGCTAGCTAATTAGCTTGTTGGCTAGGTGAGCTACAGTCGGAGAAAACAAATGAACAAAAGGCTTAATGATCTCATGACAGTGTCACGGTTATCCCACATGGATAGACCTAACCGGCGAAATAATGTTGACAAAGAAGAAACGATCATAGCCAGAGCAAATAGTATTTTTCGAAGCCAGCTAACGTTGGCTAGCTAGTAGCAAACAGGCTAGCTAGCTAAGTTGGTAGTGTGACGTGACGTCAAAGTTTGGGTACGTGTCTCTTTCAAACAGGTAAACTCCAGACCCAAACAACACCCAATCGACGGTATATAGTTTGAATATACTCACGCTTTGTCAACCAATTCCCTGACCTTCCACATATTCAGCATCTTGGCTCTGTGAAGAGGGGCGTTCAGCCTCGACAAACCCTTTAGCCCAGACAAACACCGAAACCAAACCTTGAACTCTGGAAAGTAAACTCTTCACCTCTCTCAAGACAGGAGGCGCAAACGCGCACCCAGCCAGCCAGCCACCAACACCAGCCAGGCAGGAAAGGTTACTATGTGGGGAACGTCCTGGAAACGTCATCGATACCGTAAGCAAGAGTTGTCTTTGATATTAATTAAGACCAGATTGCTGTCAGATAATGTGTCAGATATTACTTCGTAGGCTACAGAATTATAAGCTATAAAGAAAAGAAAACTATGATTAAACAAAAAACATTGATCATAAATTTACATTATCTCAGCTTAACATCTAATAAATGAAATAATAATTAGATTAAACTGTTCCTCAATTTGCTGAGCCC
>NC_139634.1:10486493-10493993 GCF_964638095.1 Poromitra crassiceps
CTGTGATCTCCAACCACACACACAGATGTTCCTAATGGGGCTAAAGTAGCATTCACATTCCTGCGGAGAACCAGGCTGTTTATTTTGCTCTCTAAGCTGGACCGGATCGCCACTTTCCCTGGTGAGAAAAGGGATGGAGCCCGATAGAAAAAGAGGAGAAAAAAGCAGAGGGAGGATGAGAGAGGCTCCCCACCGCACTTTGGCGCTCCAAAGCCAAACTGTCAGTACCGCTAAAACCAGCAGACCTCAGCTGCACGGATTTAACGGGTGACACTTATTCAATGTATAATTGAAGGTGATGTCAATGTTGCAACGCGCGAGTAAAACGGGCCCACCGCCGCCTCGTCCCGGCCTCCGCGACACGCGAGCAAATGAGTTTGGTTTTAATTGTGAAGGCTTATGTTTACGACTCAAGGTGTTACACTAAAATCCTGTTGCTTTGAGGCACGAGGGTGGGGGGGAGAGAAACACACGTATAGACGCACGTAGGCGCACACGCGAGCAGCAACACACAGGTATATATATACACGCCGCGCCGGAGTCGTGCGAAGCAGCTGCTTTTTTACAACCAGATTGAATTAGCAATTACAGAGAGTAAAAAAGCCCGAACAAAACATCTGGAGCTGTAAGCAGCAGAGGTTATAAATCTGAGAGAGGGGGGAGAAAATATGAAAATGAGCCAAAGTGAGATTCTCAAGGACAGTGTCTCTGATTGGCCCATTAACATGCCAGAGGTGTCAGGAAGGACCCGAGGCAATGGGAGAATTGGGACAGAGTGTAGGGCTTTAGAGGGCATTCGGAACACCAGTGAATGGAGGGTAGAGAGAGAGAGAGAGAGAGGCTGCTCTCATTCACTCTTCCCTACTTCAGATTATGCACAAACCTGAATGAAAAATAGTTTTCATAAGATGTCGTACGAACTGTTTCACGAGAATAATACGTCGCAGGGGGAGCGTAGGCCGGCCGCGGATGATAGGACAGGAGAGGGGGAGAAGGAATGCGGTATTAGTCAAGACAAATATGGTGGACGAGATACACGGATGTTGTTTGTGTCTTTGACCCTCATCGCAGGAAATCACCGATAACCAGCGAGAGAGAGAGAGAGAGAGAGAGAGAGGAGAGAGAGAGAGAGGAGAGAGAGAGAGAGAGTGAGAGAGGAGAGAGAGAGAGAGAGAGAGAGGAGAGAGAGAGAGAGAGTGAGAGAGAGAAGAGAGAGAGAGAGAGAGAGAGAGAGAGGAGAGAGAGGAGAAGAGATGAGAGAGAGAGAGGAGAGAGAGAGAGAGAGAGAGAGAGAGAGAGAGAGAGAGAGAGAGAGAGAGAGAGAGAGAGAGAGAGAGAGAGAGAGAGAGAGAGAGAGAGAGAGAGAGAGAGAGAGAGCTGTGGAAAAACTGAGGAGAAGCTGTGAAAAAAGAGCCAGAGGTTTTGGAAAAAAGACCTGGAGCAGTGTGGAGCTGTGTGGAGCTGTGTGGAGCTGTGTGGGGGTGCAAAAATTAGGGTTAGCTGACGAGGGGCTGAACACAGCGGCGTGCCAGACCATAATTATCCATGTTTGGACACAGAAAAGTGCTCTGAGTAAACATTGGCTACGTGAGGTTGGGTATGCATAAATGTATTTTAACGATTATATCCCGTTTGGTTTCGATCCATACGTATAAATGCGAGGTTGGACGGGCCCGCGGTGCCATTACCACATCTGCTTCTGCTATTATTGGCACAATTAAATTAGGCAGGCAATTTGTTTGCGCTGTTGTTAGAGTAATAGAATCAAATTATCCAATGTTAGGGAAATGATTATGTACGAAGCGGAACCCATCAGGGATTCACGAGGCAATCAGTGAAGTAAGACAGAGCTGAGATGCTGGGCTCTCTGCAAAATCAAGTGTTCCAGGTCCACTACCTCATCCTGCCGCACACAGAACCCCCTCAACCTCGCATCGGAGAAAATTCTACCTCGTTCACCGGTCTGGCAAAGCTAAGAGTGCTAAGTCAGTGCAGAGGTGCCGGGTGGGAATTTCGTCATTTTTAGGGGCACAAGGCCACATGCCAGGGCACAAAGGCCATTGCTTTATTGACGTTGTGAAGAGCGATTTTTCTGAAATGTGTGTGAAATGAACAGCTCACCCTAAAATCCAAAATATATATTCCCTCTCATTTTATCTATTGCTATTTATCCATCTATATCGTTTTGTGTTAGTTGCCTGAGGTTTGGAGATATTGGCCGCAAAGTTTCTGCCTTCTCTCCAATACAATGGAACTGGATGGCACTCGGCTTGTGGTGCTCAAAGTGCCAAAGAAATACATTTGAACAACTCAACAGCAATGTCTCTTTCCAGAAATCATGACCCCGTTACTCAAGATAATCCACAGACCTTGTTATGAGCAGTTTCATGGCGGAACTATGTTTGTTTTGACCAAACTACACCTGCTAGCTGCTAGCTAGTTCCTATATGAGACTGCAAAAGAAAATAGTTCCTACATGAAACTGCTCACAACAAAGTCTGTGCATTATCTTGAGTAACCGGGTCATGATTTCTGGAAAGAGACATTGCTGTTGAGTTTTTCAAATGTATTTTTTTGGCTCTTCAAGCACTACAAACTGAGTGCCATCCAGTTCCATTGTATTCAAGAGAAGGCAGACATCTCTGTGGCCGATATCTCCAAAACTCAGGCAACTATCCCAAAACGATATAGATGGATAAATAGCACTGCAGGTGAGAGGGAAAATATGTATTGTGGATTTTAGGGTGAGCTGTCCCTTTAAAATGAGACACTTGGTATTTTGATGCTTTTAAAGCAACTGACAGTAGCAGGCTGCTAGCAGGGCACTTCCAAGGTGGCCTTAGGGATCTCAGGGCATCACGGTCAGTGGGAGGGGCCAGCGGAGGCCATCTGTGTATAATTCCCCCCCCTGGTGCAGAGCCGCGGTGCGCCGGCTGCAGCACAGCAGCTCAGCAGCAGCAGCAGATTCAACAGTGCTGCTGAGAGACTAGTGCTGTAGTAGCCGTACATGATGAAAGCAGGAAGCGAGATAGGAGGACCATCGTAATTGAAAGAGGCGGACACGAGAGGAACGAGGAGTGTTTGGAATGAAGGACAATATCAAATGAGTCTTATCAATTAAAAGCCAGGGAACAGTGTTTACATTCCCCGCTCCAAGGCCAGACGCCGGGCGCACGCTTCAAATAGGTCAAGGTTGAAGCGAAAAACAAAAGTTAGTCGATTAGCAGTCGAGACGCGACGCCGCTCATTTGTATGGTAATCTGGCGGATCATCAGCGCGCGCGCGCCGCACAGGCACCGCGCCGCGATCCTACATCTGCACGCACTCATTTAATTATCCAAACACAATTCACAAAAGTCACTGGAAACAAACCAAACCAAAATAAAATAATTTGCATATATTTAAAAGAGCAGATAAAGTCCCCCGGGGTTGGTTAATATTTCAGAGGCATAATAATAATATGCTAAATCATTCACATTTCATCCGGCACCAAAACAAAGTGGCTTTGTCGATGTAATTAGGGTGTTTTAGAGTTGAATCACCCTGGCAAATGACCATGTTTTTCTCTCTAGGAGAGGATATACCGGTGTTTGTGAATGCATCTGAGCCTCTCTCTCTCTCTCTCTCTCTCTCTCTCCCCCTCTCTCTCTCTGTGTGTGTGTGTGTATATGTGTTAGCATTGTATTGTCACCACTCCTCCCTCCATGCGCGTGCAGTCTTAGAAAAGGATTGATTAAAGAGAGAGTGTCTGTCTCAGAGCAGTTAATGAGGTTTAGTCCCATGAGCTGTGAGGTTTGTGCGTGTGTGTGTGTGTGTGTGTGTGTGTGTGTGTGTGTGTGTGTGTGTGTGTGTGTGTGTGTGTGTGTGTGTGTGTGTGTGTGCGTGCGTGCGTGCGTGCACTCGTGTGTGTTTGCGTGTGTGCACGTAGACCTAGCGGAAGCCGTTGTTAATTGGCTAAGACTTATACTTTCAGCACGCGGGGCGAGTCAAGGGCACGCTGCTTCCTCCCCATTTCCTCTCAAAGTGCCATTTGTAGAACATACAGGTTCGCTTTCTATCTTAAACATTGTTTTTGAGAGAGTGATGAGTCAGCTAGCAGACTGACAGAAATAATTATGGTTGTAATTTAGCTTTTGGGATTGGCGTTATTTTTGTGTTATAGTGTAGATCAGGGATTCTCAACCGTTTTCGTATTAAACCTCTAATTTAGTCCACATTAGGCCCACAGACCCCCATTTGATGAGATGTCATCTGTCAAAGCCAAATCAGAGAACAATTTTTATTCCTAGATCTGATATAGCCTACTCTCAGATTTTTATACATTCTCTAACTGTGTTAACTTCTCAAATGAAATAAAGGTGAAATGTAACAATTAGTCAGTTTGCTGGGGGACCGCCTGGGAACTCCATCAAAGACCCCCCGGTGGTCCCCCGGACCCCACATTGAGAACCACTGTTTTAGATAATGCATCAAGATTGTAATTGTGCCTTTTTGACAAAAGAATAAAGATGAAAAGTAACACCAACACACAGTGGAAGCTGAATAAAAGAGAGACAGACAGGTAGAGTTATTTTGCTGGCGCGTCTTACCTGAGTGAATCTGAGGATTTGAATGAAACTCATCTGTCTCCCCTCCCCCCACACACACTGGAAAAAACAGATGAGTTTCATTCACATCCTCAGATTTCCAATGGGTACGGCCTTTTCCTCATTTTTCAACAGAACTGGTCCAACAGACTTCAATAGAACTCCCACAACGTCTTTCGTCAACGTCACACAATCGGCGCCACGTGGTCGCGGTGGCGGATGGGCGTATATACATATGCCATTCGATGCCAACGACCGGGGTTCGATCCCCAGCGTTTTGAACATACATTTCAAACGTAAACCACATTTAAATTTTTAATTAACATTCTTCTTTTTTATTTCTCCAACCTACCAAGTTTGTTGTCTAACCATAACAGTAACACAAGTTGTTGGCTATATGGTCTTGTGGTGTTGAAAACCGACGAAAAAGGTGGCACCCGGTGCGTTAGAAAGCGACGCCAAAGGCGGTTCTGACCAAATGTCAGTATTTGACGAGTTGATAGAGAGAAACAGAAAAGAAGAGAAAAGAGGGAGACAGCATGAGAGACAGCAATAGACAGAGAGAGAGAGAGAGAGAGAGAGAGATTCCACAAAGGCTGAGTTAGATGGATACACTCTCACCTGCTAGCTGGTCTCCACACAGACCTGTCTATATCTACAGACCTGTATGTTCTGCTAGCTGGTCTCCACACAGACCTGTCCATCTACATAATATATCTACAGACCTGTATGTTCTGCTAGCTGGTCTCCACACAGACCTGTCCATCTACATAATATATCTACAGACCTGGATGTTCTGCTAGCTGGTCTCCACACATACCTGTCCATCTACATCTACAGACCTGGATGTTCTGCTAGCTGGTCTCCACACAGACCTGTCCATCTACATAATATATCTACAGACCTGGATGTTCTGCTAGCTGGTCTCCACACAGACCTGTCCATCTACATCTACAGACCTGTATGTTCTGCTAGCTGGTCTCCACACAGACCTGTCCATCTACATAATATATCTACAGACCTGTATGTTCTGCTAGCTGGTCTCCACACAGACGTGTCCATCTACATAATATATCTACAGACCTGTATGTTCTGCTAGCTGGTCTCCACACAGACCTGTCCATCTACATAATATATCTACAGACCTGTATGTTCTGCTAGCTGGTCTCCACACAGACCTGTCCATCTACATAATATATCTACAGACCTGGATGTTCTGCTAGCTGGTCTCCACACATACCTGTCCATCTACATCTACAGACCTGGATGTTCTGCTAGCTGGTCTCCACACAGACCTGTCCATCTACATAATATATCTACAGACCTGGATGTTCTGCTAGCTGGTCTCCACACAGACCTGTCCATCTACATCTACAGACCTGTATGTTCTGCTAGCTGGTCTCCACACAGACCTGTCCATCTACATAATATATCTACAGACCTGTATGTTCTGCTAGCTGGTCTCCACACAGACGTGTCCATCTACATAATATATCTACAGACCTGTATGTTCTGCTAGCTGGTCTCCACACAGACCTGTCCATCTACATCTATAGACCTGTATGTTCTGCTAGCTGGTCTCCACACAGACCTGGCCATCTACATAATATATCTACAGACCTGGATGTTCTGCTAGCTGGTCTCCACACAGACCTGTCCATCTACATAATATATCTACAGACCTGGATGTTCTGCTAGCTGGTCTCCACACAGACCTGGCCATCTACATAATATATCTACAGACCTGGATGTTCTGCTAGCTGGTCTTCACACAGACCTGTCCATCTACATAATATATCTACAGACCTGTATGTTCTGCTAGCTGGTCTCCACACAGACCTGTCCATCTACATAATATATCTACAGACCTGGATGTTCTGCTAGCTGGTCTCCACACAGACCTGTCCATCTACATCTACAGACCTGTATGTTCTGCTAGCTGGTCCCACTCTCCACACAGACCTGTCCATCTACATAATATATCTACAGACCTGTATGTTCTGCTAGCTGGTCTCCACACAGACCTGTCTATCTACATAATATATCTACAGACCTGGATGGTCTGCTAGCTGGTCTCCACACAGACCTGTCCATCTACATCTACAGACCTGTATGTTCTGCTAGCTGGTCTCCACACAGACCTGTCCATCTACATAATATATACAGACCTGGATGTTCTGCTAGCTGGTCTCCACACAGACCTGTCCATCTACATAATATATCTACAGACCTGGATGTTCTGCTAGCTGGTCTCCACACAGACCTGTCCATCTACATAATATATCTACAGACCTGTATGTTCTGATAGCTGGTCTCCACACAGACCTGTCCATCTACATAATATATCTACAGACCTGAATGTTCTGCTAGCTGGTCTCCACACAGACAGACCGGTCCATCTACATAATATATCTACAGACCTGGATGTTCTGCTAGCTGGTCTCCACACAGACCTGTCCATCTACATAATATATCTACAGACCTGAATGTTCTGCTAGCTGGTCTCCACACAGACCTGTCCATCTACATAATATATCTACAGACCTGGATGTTCTGCCAGCTGGTCTCCACACAGACCTGTCCATCTACATAATATATCTACAGACCTGGATGTTCTGCTAGCTGGTCTCCAGACAGACCTGTCCATCTACATAATATATCTACAGACCTGTATGTTCTGCTAGCTGGTCTCCACACAGACAGACCTGTCCATCTACATAATATATCTACAGACCTGAATGTTCTGCTAGCTGGTCTCCACACAGACCTGTCCATCTACATAATATATCTACAGACCTGTATGTTCTGCTAGCTGGTCTCCACACAGACCTGTCCATCTACATCTACAGACCTGTATGTTCTGCTAGCTGGTCTCCACACAGACCTGGCCATCTACATAATATATCTACAGACC
>NC_139634.1:10498993-10503993 GCF_964638095.1 Poromitra crassiceps
GAGGGTCTCTCTTTATGAGCCCTCTGAGGCAGGCAAGGCCCGGGCGACCAGGGGCTCCTGTGCAGTTAAGCAGCGGGCTAACACCACTACAAACTGCCCCTACATGCACACAATGCCCTTGGACAGAGGATGTGTGTGTGCATGTGTGTGTGTGTGTGTGTGTGTGTGTGTGTGTGTGTGTGTGTGTGTGTGTGTGTGTGTGTGTGTGTGTGTGTGTGTGTGTGTGTGCGAGAGAGAGAGAGAGAGAGAGCGCGGGGCACGCACACTCGTGGGCTAATGAGTGCATGTGTTAAGGCCTGTGTGTGTGTGTGTGTGTGTGTGTGTGTGTGTGTGTGTGTGTGTGTGTGTGTGTGTGTGTGTGTGTGTAGGTGCGCGCACGGACGAGATGTTGTTGGGTTGAGTCAGTCTCCAGAGGGAAAGAGAAGGACAAATGCTCCTTAAAAATAGCCCCTGGGCAGCTGGTGTACACAGTCTATCAGCAGGCCGTCCCTGGGGCCAAGGAGGGACGGGGAGGGGGGGGGGGGGACGTGTGGAGAGAGAGAGAGGGAGAGAGAGAGAGAGAGAGAGAGACAGAGAAAAAGAGAGACAGAGGATGGATAGAGAGAAGTGGAGTGAGAGAAATGTGGAAAAATAGGGTAGAATATGGCTGGAATGGAGAGAGGGAAAGAAGCGAGACAAACGTAAAGAGAAAACTATATATGCCGTGTATCAGTATATATAGATGAAAAGCAGAAAGGAGACAGAGAAGATAGTGGAGAGAGGAGGAGGGGAAAAAGCGATGGAACCAGAAGTCAAAGAGAAAAAGCAGAACAAACTGAGATAGTCAGCAAAAGAGAGGAGGCATAAGATGGAGAGTGCTTCCTGGTCCCAGTGGTGAGCGCTGTGGAGGTCACCGTGGAGGGAGAGGGTTTTTACACAGACTGCCTTTGTCCCCAGACGTCTTCGCTTACTAATATACCAGCGTGTGCTGCGCTAAATCGCTCCCAGTCGGCCCGAGCACAGATCCTCCAGACCCACTGAGACCCTTTATGGAAATAACTCTACCCCATTTGCTCTCAATAACTTTTGCTGTAACCGTGTGTGTGCTGTGCACGTGTGTGTGTGTGTGTGTGTGTGTGTGTGTGTGTGTGTGCTGTGCGTGTGTGTGCTGTGCATGTGTCTGTGTGTGTGTGTGTGTGTGTGTGTGTGTGTGTGTGTGTGTGTGTGTGTGTGTGTGTGTGTGCGCGCGCGCGTGTGTGCGTGTGTGTGCGTGTGTGACACACTGTGTGAGCATTTGAACTGAAGGTGCACCCACCGTCGAGCATTTGCGCCCATAGTGTTAGCAAACACGCACATAACGGATTGATGTTTTTTTTACAACTGTTCAATCTACTGGGAGTCACAAACTCATCAAGCTATTAGCTATTTGAGGCTCGGGAATGTGGCTCATTATAAAGGTTCTCCCGTGTGCTTTTTGGCGATTTTTGGAATGATCTCTGGTATGATATCATCACCAAATATACGGGGTGAAAAGATCAAATCCAGATGCAAGAAAGTTCTCAAAAGGATCGTGGTATAGTAGGATATAGTTTGCCGTGGGCGTCCGGGTAAGTGCAGCGATATAGATTCCCTGCCTACAAAACACGAGACCCCGTGTAGCCTCCGGCTCGGTCGGGCATCCTTACAAGCACAATTGGCCGTGTCTGCGGGTGGGAAGCCGCATTAAGGGTATGTGTCCTGGTCACTGCACTAGCGCCTCCTCTGGCCGGGTCGGGCGGAAGGGAACTGGGGGGGGAATAGCGTGAATAACAATATATGTAGCGCTCCTACCCCATAGTCATAGAGAGGGCAGGGCCCTTGAGTTCTTTGTATATAATGTATATATCTATTTATATTAACCCTGAATGAATTCAGTTTTAAATATCTTGGACTTATTTTAACTAACACACACAATCAGTTTTAAACCAAATAATGTATCCTCATGGAATGAAATTGGTTTTAACTTCAGTTTTAACCAGGGATAAATACGCCAATATGTCACTGATATGTCAGTTTTCTCTAATAGAAAAGATTCCCTCTTAGCAGGTAACTTTAGAAAAATAGTAATCAATTATTTAGTGAATGATTTGTTGGATAGAAATGTAAAACAAAATAGAATGTTCAATTAAACCTTTGAGTTTCCAAACAATTTGAGTTTCTTTTTTTTCTCAGGTAAACAGGTAAGTTCAGGTAAGTTTCCACATTTCTTATTGTATAAACATAAATGGCATATAACTATCAAATAATAGATTCAAGTGAAAGCACTTTACCAATCCAAATGTTCCTAAATTACTCAAATATTAATATTTGTGGGCCCACACACCAGAGATGGAGACTTGGACTTGAGTCGCACTTAAGTCACACACACAGTGACTTGAGACTTAACTTGAGACTCGTCCTCAAAGACTTGAGACTTGACTTGGAGTTGAGGTTTGGGACTTGTGAACAATCTTATTAATCTGTATTGTATTTTTTGTGTGCATTAACATTAAGGAAATCTCTACTAATGTCATCCAATCAATGGCACACTATGCTAATAGATAAAGGAGTGAGCATAATACAGTAGGGGCCTAGGCCTACATGATTTGAATTCATTAGTTTTAGCTATGCAGTGTTCTAAGCAGACCGGATTGCATGCAGCACATGATAGAACACTCATCCATAAGAGACTTGAGACTTGACTTGGACTTGCAAAAAATGACTTGTGAGCATCTCTGCCCCACACACACCTAGATGTACTCCGTGCAATACTAAGCCGGGCACTATAAACCCCGAATAAAATGAGTTAAACCAAACAAAACGTTGCAGGCCTGTTAATCCAAAGAAAAAACGTCCTCTTCACTCTTTAGAGCTCAAGGGAAAATATTCCAAGAACTAAGGTTACGCTCGTAACCTCCGTTACTCACTCAGTCCGCGAATTGGCACAGTTCCAGGTTTCACGAGCATCCAGGAGTTTGGCACAGTTCCAAGAGGTGCGCGCGAACGGTCGGTCCGCAGGTGGCTATGATACAGGTGAGAGGAAAGGCTTGCTTCTTGGTTTACAGAACGAGATTAGAGGCCTTGCTTAGCTGGTAGCTGCTTGGTCAGCAGCACGAAATCCAACGTTGCCAGAGGAGGTTTGAGCATCCACAGGTGGCTCAAACCGCTATCTGTCCGTGTTGATCCTCTGTATGCAGGCCCAGTATGTCTGCTGGGTTAACAGACGTCTTTAGCTATCTTAGCCAACTAGCTTGCTAACAGCGCATTGATCGGAGAATAACTCTCAGTAACTTCTAGCCAAAGTTTACTATATAGGCTATAATTACGCCAGTCTCACTAAACTGGTAAACTACCGTAATTTCCGCACTATAAGGCGCACCTGAGTATAAGCCGCAGCAGCAAAATTGCCTGTTTGTTACATATATAAGCCGCACCGGACTATAAGCCGCGGGTGTTTTGATGTTTAATTACCATATGTAAGGGTTCGTGCACAGAGGGGATTGTCGGGAAAGAGATGGCTGTTTGAGGAAGCTCCCATTTATTAACATTTCAACAAAACAACATAACACAACACCACCTGTGTTTTTTTTTACAGTGCACACAGTGTCCGCGGTGTGGTGAAAAGAGGGCAAGAGAGGAAATTAAAACAGAAGTGGATTTATAGTTAGAAAGAGTGCTAAAGAAGAGAGAATTCCGTTTTTTATTTTTTTATTTTAGTTACTCACAGTACTATTGACCAGTCCAACTCAAAAGATATTCGGCAGTTTCACTTTGAGCTCTCGTTCCGCCGCTGTCCATCAATGGTTATGACGAGTCTCGCTGGGTACAGTACGCCAAAGCGATATCCATTGACTTTAACCTTTTCAATGATGCTGTTGTATGTTGCGCGTTTCTGTTGCACCAACGCGGAGAGGTCCTGCCGGACGAAAAAGCGCGTACCCTCCCAGGTGAGGGGCTTCTTCCCCGCAGCCTGGAGGATGAGTTGACGGTCGGGCCAGCGGAGTAGGCGGATGAAGATGGCCCTCGGTGGCAGGCCGGGGTCTGGACGTGGCCGAGGCGCCCGGTGTGCCCTGTCCACCTCTGGTGGTTTCTCGCCTTCCTTCAGGTCCAGGATGTAACACAGGATTTTGCCAAGGAAAGCGTCCATGTCACCAATCTCAGCTCCCTCTTTTACATTGATCAGGCGAATGTTATTTATTTTACTCCTGCTGATTAAGTCATCAACCTGCGTGTGCAGGGTTTCGATTTGTTTTTGCATTTTATCCATTTTTGGACTCACTGTGTTGTTTTTGTCCTCCAGTGCGCTGATGCGCTTTTCCGCATTAGAAACTCTGTTCACGGTTGCCTTATTTTCTTTAGTGAGTGAGTGGATGGACTTCTGCACGTTTTCAAACTTGTTTTCAAGCTGCTCAAACCTCTGAGCGATGTCGGACTTAATCGATAGTGTTTCACGGAGTAAAAGTTTAGCCCAAGCCGGTGTATCTCCAGCCTCCAGCAGGTGAGTCATTTCCTCATTCATGGCGGTGATTGCTTCGTCTTTTTCTTTCTGCTTACTGGTTTTCAGTCTTGTGCTTCTTCCAGCAGACATTCGCCCCACTCTTTAAAGTTATTCAGTTGGTTCTGGTCACCTTATTCATTTTAGATCAGATCACTAAAACATATTGTTTGGTCTGGTGTAGCAGCTGTCTAGCTGAGCGCCATGTTCACCGTGCGATCACGTGATGCCGGTTGATTTCCGCCAAATGATGTGCAGATGAAGCTGTGTAACCTGTAAAATCCATAGATTTTGGAGGTCCCCGAGTGGCCGTTTGCTGAAAAAATCCATAGATAAGCCGCACCGTTATATAAGCCGCAGGGCCGAAAAATGGGGAAAAAGTCGCGGCTTATAGTGCGGAAATTACGGTATAAGACTGTATAGGAGGAAAAACGTGTGTTACGTTTTCTAAAAGTGTCTTTTATATCTGACTACTAGCAATTCACCATCATCTCATGTTGTTTTCTTT
>NC_139634.1:10508993-10511493 GCF_964638095.1 Poromitra crassiceps
GCATGTGTGTCTCAGGTTGTGTGTGTGTGTGTGTGTGTGTGTGTGTGTGTGTGTGTGTGTGTTCCTTCATGTGTGTGTGTCGCTTCATGTATGTGTGTGTGTGTGTGTGTGCACAGTCTGCACACACACGTCTCAGTGTCTCCTCAGCAGAAATGAATTGAGACACTACAAGAAGAAAGCAATTAGGCCAGGGCTCTGGCCTATCATTCACTGGCTAATGTATGGGGAGGCAGAGGTAATATTATGAGCGCGGGTGCGGGGCGGGTGTGTGAGCCTGTGTGGGTTTTTACAGCTCTGCTAGGACATGAAAAGACTAATGATTGCCATGAAGTAACCCTGAGTGGAAGGGTTTTAATCACTCGTAGGCCTTGTGGCTACGCACTTAACACGCTCTTTATGATAACTGCGTGGCTCGCGGCGCTCCGTCTCTGTCATCTCCCGCTACGGAATCAAACGCAGCGCGATCACACACGGTCAAGGATGGCTGAGTGCGATGGCGGGCGCAATTACTCGCACATCTAGAACGTAACGTGGCGGCCGTGAGCGCGCCGGGGCTACGAGGGTTGACAGAGCAGGAGATTGGCGGAGAGAAGAGAATGAACGAACGAACGCATGAGTTAGAAGAACAGGATGTCTCACGAGACAGAGGACAAAGAGGAGACAAAATATGCAGGATAGGAACGGAGGGAGAGAGAGAGAGAGAGAGGGGTGAGCGAGGTGGAGCACTGATGGACAGACCCCCGGAGGAGGAGAGAGGAGGTGCAGGGAGCAGCGCCGGGTCAGCCATGCGTGCAGAGACACCATTTCCATTTGCACCTCAGCAGCAAACGGAGCACAATGTTCTAATGGACTTCTCAGTGATCGTGCAAGTGTGAGTGTGTGTGTGTGCGTGTGCGTGCGTGTGTGTGTGTGTGTGTGTGTGTGTGTGTGTGTGTGTGTGCGTGCGTGCGTGTGTGTGTGTGTGTGTGTGTCTGTCACACGGGTCAAGAGAAACGGGGTCCAGACCTGTAGGTCACACCATAATGGTGGGCTTTTTAACAGCGTTTTTGTTTCACATCTCCAAGAGCGATCTTGAACGTCACGCATTTGACAAAGTCGGGGGGGGGAAGTCTGGCACGCGGGGTCGCGCTGACATTGACGCGTGCTGCGCTTTCCTCGGAAAACGGGAACTTTTTCCTGGTTTTTTAGCGATTTGAAGCAACAGCTCGCGGTCTCCGGTTACGTCTGTTGACATCGCTCAGCTCTTAACGGCAAAATGTGATATGATAACTCAATCAGCCAAGACGCTAAATATTGAGATAAGGCCACAGTGACCCTGAAGGGGAAAAATACGAGGCCAATCTGTTCCAGCCTGTTTCTGTGTTACAGTCACAATTACAGCAGATTACCGGCCAAATGACTTCCACATGGGCTCAATGAAAACTTTTACAATCTCTCCCACAATACAGCATGAGGTGACTCTGTTTGGACCTGCACCAACTCACTGACGGAGAGGGAAGGGTGGAGAGAGGAGAGCGCCTCCGAGGCAATGGAGACTCTGAGAGAGAGAGAGAGAGGGGGGGGTGGTGGTGGTGGTGGTGGTGGAGGGATAGGTTGAGGAGTGTTTTTTTTTTTTTCAAGAGCTTATTTTTGAACCATCATGCAACCATCATTTTCTCTCCCAAAGAATTTCTCTCTTCCAAAATCTGTCAAAGTGGAAACAAATGTTGTGGGCGAGACCGCACGAGAATAAAAAACATTCTTGTTGTTTCACAACCGGAGCAGCAGAAGAAGAAGACGAAGACGAAGAAGAGCTGGCTCACAGGAGGGAACGACGAGAGCAAAGGAGGCAAATAAGACCCCCAAAAAAAAAAAAAAATCAAAATCAGCTTCAACATCACAGACGGCGTCGGAATGCTCCAGCGATCGAGAGCCATCCAAAATATATTAGTTTAAAAAACACAACAAAACACGGGGGGACAATGAGCCAGTGAAAGGAGCGCGGGGAGGGGAAGGGTTTGGGAGATTGTTGCACTTAAGTCAACTCATTTCTGGTTCCCCCCCCCCCCCCCCCTTTTCCGCTATAAAGCAAACGTGTTGAAATGTCCTCTTTGTCCACAGCAGCTCTTGGTAAATCAATCCCGGGGTAAAGTCGTAGCGTGTGGTCGTTAACTCCGCTCCGGCGCTGGCATCGTCCTGTCCTGCTTTTTTATAGGTGGCAAAAACCTCCCTAATCCCTCAGTCCAATATTTACCTAGTCCAAGTTACGCTTTCCTGGACGCTCGCTATGCATCGCCGCCGCGCCGCGCTCCCCGGCTATATATTCTTGGCCCCCTTGATGTGTTCCTGGCAGCAGGAAACAACTTTTAGTGCCCCCACAAGGATGGGAGTGAGAATTGACAGTGTGTGCCAGAGTTAGAGCGCGAGAGCGAGAGAGGTAAGGGGGGGGGGGGCTGTTTAAGTTCCACTGTGTTTGTAAGGTCACTCAGAGTACATCTGTACGGAGTGGGAAACTCACTCG
>NC_139634.1:10513993-10526313 GCF_964638095.1 Poromitra crassiceps
CCAGTTTTGTATCATTACAAAATCAGTATAGTATTATGAGAAAACGACTTAAGTTGTGGACCAGTGATGCACGAATGACATCGCTGGTCCACAACTCAAATCAACTCTCAATAACTGCCAAACTAAACGAATGACTGCAAAACTGTTTACAGTTTTCTCATATACTACTCATTTTGTAATGATACAAAGCTGGTTGAAAATCGGCAGAGTGTTCCTTTAATATGGATCACTAGCTGTATTTTTCTAGTTTAAGAATTTCTCATCTTTTTGCAGCTGTGGGTCGACAGACAGACACTTGTGGTCAGCGTCTGGCCGTGTTTGGGCCGTGGTGGTTGTGTGCGAGGTTAGGAAACTATTATAATTTCTCTATTTCGCTCTTGTCTCTAGACTTCTTTCCCCCTCCTGCCGTGCAGCAGCCCCACAGTCAACGCACAGCTTCAGCGGTCAGTGTGACACACACACATGGTTTGGACAGCACACAGTCGTTGCAAGGCATTTTATTCCAAGTGCATCGATCTGCCCGCTGCCCGACAGACACAGCGTTTTCTTTTGTGCGACATGGATCTCTGTGCGCATCAGCAAGGCAACTTGCTTGTCCCCGACGTGCCGTGAACCAATCAACAGCTCAAATGTCAATGTAACAACTTTCTTGCTCTCTTGCATGAGGTTGCCTTCAACATGCTAGGTGATCTTCTCTCCTCTCACTGCGAGGTAGAGAGTGGAGAGCAGCAGCTCTGTTGCTATAGGCGAGATTGGTTGCACTCATGAAAGGTCAGTGTCATTTTGAGCGCAACCCACGGTGGCAAATTCGAGCGGTGCGCGACGCCAAGGGTAGTGCTGCCACGTAGTTGGGTGGCACCACCACTCTCCCCAAAACAATGACACAGCGGGCACAGAGCTGTTTTACCGTGGATCGTTGTGCTTGACATGATGATTGGATCTTCAAACGCTCGATAATGTGTATGAATTACAACCGGATTATGTGAACTGCAAATAATTCTATTTCTTCACTTGGGGGTAACGTTAGCTCTACTACGTGACGTCCAACAGATGAGATGCTGCCCGATCTGAGTAGAGCATGTGCGAGGTACGGCAACACCACTTGGACAAACCACATGCAGAACTGCAGGAACACAGTTTATGGCCTATCACATTTTAGAACAAGACAAGAAAAGAAAATGAACCGCTGACTTCAAAGCTATATGTTCAAAGTAACAAGTAACGGGGACCAAAAAAAAATGTGTGGGGTGAAAAATACAATATTTGTCTTTCAAATGTAGTGGAGTTAGTGTAAGTCATACTTCCCCCCCTCCCCAAAAGTATACTCAAGTAAAGTAGAGACACAAATTGTTCTTTAACTTAAAGGGAGACTCCGCCAATTTTCAACGCTGATTTATTTTGCACATAATCTCACAAAATGTGCAAAATAAATCAGCATTGAAAATCTGCGGAGTGTTCCTTTACAGTAAGTAGCCTACCATACAGTAGCTACTCAAATGTACTTGGTTACTGTCCATCCCTGCATGTGAGATGTAGGGCCGGACAAATCAAATCAAATATCACAATATTTCTGACCTCACAAAATATTTACACCAGATTTGTCATAAACAATCATCAGTAATGTGGTTAAAAGGGCTAAGTGAGTAAAGGCAAATAATAGAACAGCTATAGTTTTTCGGAATACCTCACTTTACTGTAATAGCCTGTAAAACCAGGAAGCCAACACTTATGCCATATCACGATATAGGTGTCCAAAATCTAAGACGATATAGTCTCATATCACGATATTGATATGATATTGATATATTGCCCAGCCCTAAATCCCGGTCGCTCTAATCCCCCCCCCCCCCCCTCCCCCTCTGTTTGTGTTTTTACATATTCAGCACTTAAACACACTGTTGTGTCATTAAAATGGCCACTCTTGCGTTGTCTCTCACTGATACACAACATTAATCACCAATTAGCTTGTCCTGCGACGAGCCACCTCTCTCATTAGAATATGATGGAATATAATGGTACTTAATGATGCTTAGGAAACACAATTAAACGAGTGAGCTGTAGAACATGTGGAGGAACCACGGTGCATCAATCAAAGCTGACCCTGTCAATCCAATGCTCATCGCCGGCGCGCGCATGGCTAGGGAGAGCGAGAGCGAGTGTGCAGGGGAGAGCGGGTGTCTCTCTGCCAAAAACCACTGGCCTCTATCCTGACCTCATTAGGGAGAAATGAAGGGTGGACGTGTCCCCATCACAAGACACCATTGGTGCTTCACACTGTGAATGACATTAATATCCTGCCTGTCTGTCTGTCTGTCTGTCTGTCTGTCTGTCTGTCTGTCTGTCTGTCTGTCTGTCTGTCTGTCTGTCCCTCACTCTGAATGTCAGCGGGTCTATTTGGCTGCGCTGGAACGGTGGGGCACATATGGAGAGAGAGAGAGAGAGAGAGAGAGAGAGAGAGAGAGAGAGAGAGAGAGAGAGAGAGAGAGAGAGAGAGAGAGAGGCCATCTCTCTGAGGTATCTGCTTCCAGCGCGCCAATTAGCATCTGAATAAATGGAATAAATAATCTATATTATTTATGGATTTGCTTTTATCATTAATCAACATAACAAAAAGCTTGTCTAATGCGCCTCGTTGCAGCAGTCGCCGCTGTACCGTCAGCTAAGAGGAGGATGGAGGGGGAGAGAGAGAGAGACACACACAGAGAGAGAGAGAGAGAGAGAGAGAGAGAGAGAGAGAGAGAGAGAGAGAGAGAGAGAGGAGGGAGTGGGGGGGTGGGGGGGCAAATAGCTTATCTGGTGTGTGTTTTTTTTTCATTTTAGTAGAACAATAAAGATAAGTGTTCTACATGCTCACTCGACACGCAGAGTTCACCCTCTCTCTGCCGGCGACGGTGAAATCCATCTCTCTATCTGCGCGTCTCTAACATCCATTACATACCCCAGCCCCTCACCTCCCCGCTCATTAGGCCGGGCGCACAGTCAATTAGCAGCGGCAATTATAGGGAATATAAAGCATGGGGCTGTGCCTGGCTCCCTCTGACAGGTACCACACAGATCATAGACAGACACCCGCAGTCACCGGCAATAATTACTGTGGGAAAAGACCACACACCCTCATCATCAGCAGCAGCAGCACCAACTGGAAGGTGTGTGTGCACACACACATCCGAGGTATGTACGCCCGCACTCAAACACCCTCTGGTTTACTGTCAGGCGATGCTCATGCATTACACAGAGACGCGGGGGGAGGCGGAGGTGCCCGCATACATACGCACCTGCAAATACTCCTACAGATGCATGTGCGCACACACACACACGCACGCGCGCACGCGCACACACACACACACGCACGCACGCACAGACGCACACACACACACACACACACACACACACACGCACACACACACACACACACACACACGCACACGCACACTAAGCAAGAGCAGGAATGGAACTTGCTTCCCATTCGCTCGCTATACATCTCTCTTCTTCTCTATGATGTCCATTGTGACTATTTTCCAATATAGGCCATTAATATTCATTCCTCCTCTGTCTTTTGCTCACTGTCTAGGTCTGCCTCCATCCCCCCCCCCCCCCGTATCCCCCCCCCCCCCACACTCCCATCCTCTCTGCCTTCCCTTCCTCTCTGTGGGATCCCCATGGGGACTCCTGTTTTTCTTTCAAATACGCCTCTCCGCTCTTCTTCCCTTCATCTGTCCACGCAGGGAGGAGAACGCCAGCGAGAGAGGAGGAGAGAGGGAGAGCTAGCCGAGGAGGAATATGTGTGCATTAATATATTTCATTAGGATACTACTGGTACGGCACAGAAGCTCCCCAACAGCTAGTCCTCTCTGATGTCTGAGGGCCCTGCCTGCCTGCCTCCGTCTGTATCCAGAGGAGGAGGAGCGAGCGAGCGCTTTTCTCCAGGAATAGTGTCTCTAATGTGAAGTCTCCAGAGAGCCCGGGGCTCCACGCTGCCCTCGGCCTCCCACTCCCATTGTCCTCCTCCCACACTGACCAGTCTATCTGGGCCTGCAAAGCTGCTGGAATAAGGAGCAAACTGCCTTCACCTTTGTCTACGTGTATTTATGATTTATGAGTGTGTAAGTGTGTGTGTGTGTGTGTGTGTGTGTGTGTGTGTGTGTGTGTGTGTGTGTGTGTGTGTGTGTGTCTGTGTGTGTGTCTGTGTGTGTGTGTGTGTGTGTGTGTGTGTGTGTGTGTGTGTGTCTGTGAGTGTGTGTGTGTGTGTGTGTGTGTGTGTGTGTGTGTGTGTGTGTGTGTGTGTGTGTGTTTCACTGCAAGCTGCATTTGAAGGAAGCCAAATCCCTTGAGCCGCGCACTGTGCAACACGGCAGCGGTGCTCGACTCGCTAATCAAAAACATTAGGCTCCAGGACTCCTTTTCCTGAGCACAGACTGTGCACTGAGTGTCTTCTCTAGTACAGACTGTGCACTGAGTGTCTTCTCTAGCACAGACTGTGCACTGAGTGTCTTCTCTAGTACAGACTGTGCACTGAGTGTCTTCTCTAGCACAGACTGTGCACTGAGTGTCTTCTCTAGCACAGACTGTGCACTGAGTGTCTTCTCTAGCACAGACTGTGCACTGAGTGTCTTCCCTAGTACAGACTGTGCACTGAGTGTCTTCCCTAGTACAGACTGTGCACTGAGTGTCTTCTCTACAGACTGTGCACTGAGTGTCTTCTCTACAGACTGTGCACTGAGTGTCTTCTCTAGTACAGACTGTGCACTGAGTGTCTTCTCTAGCACAGACTGTGCACTGAGTGTCTTCCCTAGTACAGACTGTGCACTGAGTGTCTTCCCTAGTACAGACTTTGCGCTGAGTGTCTTCTCTACAGACTGTGCACTGAGTGTCTTCTCTAGCACAGACTGTGCACTGAGTGTCTTCTCTACAGACTGTGCACTGAGTGTCTTCTCTAGTACAGACTGTGCACTGAGTGTCTTCTCTAGTACAGACTGTGCACTGAGTGTCTTCCCTAGTACAGACTGTGCACTGAGTGTCTTCTCTAGTACAGACTGTGCACTGAGTGTCTTCTCTAGCACTGACTGTGCACTGAGTGTCTTCTCTACAGACTGTGCACTGAGTGTCTTCCCTAGTACAGACTGTGCACTGAGTGTCTTCTCTAGCACAGACTGTGCACTGAGTGTCTTCCCTAGTACAGACTGTGCACTGAGTGTCTTCTCTAGTACAGACTGTGCACTGAGTGTCTTCTCTAGCACAGACTGTGCACTGAGTGTCTTCCCTAGCACAGACTGTGCACTGAGTGTCTTCTCTAGCACAGACTGTGCACTGAGTGTCTTCTCTAGCACAGATTGTGCACTGAGTGTCTTATCTAGCACAGACTGTGCACTGAGTGTCTTCTCTAGCACAGACTGTGCACTGAGTGTCTTCTCTAGCACAGACTGTGCACTGAGTGTCTTCCCTAGTACAGACTGTGCACTGAGTGTCTTCTCTAACAGTCTGTGCACTGAGTGTCTTCTCTAGCACAAACTGTGCACTGAGTGTCTTCCCTAGTACAGACTGTGCACTGAGTGTCTTCTCTAGCACAAACTGTGCACTGAGTGTCTTCCCTAGCACAGACTGTGCACTGAGTGTCTTCCCTAGCACAGACTGTGCACTGAGTGTCTTCTCTAGTACAGAATGTGCACTGAGTGTCTTCCCTAGCACAGACTGTGCACTGAGTGTCTTCCCTAGCACAGGCTGTGCACTGAGTGTCTTCCCTAGCACAGACTGTGCACTGAGTGTCTTCCCTAGTACAGACACTGAGTGTCTTCCCTAGCACAGACTGTGCACTGAGTGTCTTCCCTAGTACAGACTGTGCACTGAGTGTCTTCTCTACAGACATTGCACTGAGTGTCTTCTCTAGCACAGACTGTGCACTGAGTGTCTTCCCTAGTACAGACTGTGCACTGAGTGTCTTCTCTACAGACTGTGCACTGAGTGTCTTCTCTACAGACATTGCACTGAGTGTCTTCTCTAGCACTGACTGTGCACTGTGTCTTCCCTAGCACTGACTGTGCACTGAGTGTCTTCCCTAGCACAGGCTGTGCACTGAGTGTCTTCCCTAGTACAGACACTGAGTGTCTTCCCTAGCACAGACTGTGCACTGAGTGTCTTCCCTAGTACAGACTGTGCACTGAGTGTCTTCCCTAGTACAGACACTGAGTGTCTTCCCTAGCACAGACTGTGCACTGAGTGTCTTCCCTAGCACAGACTGTGCACTGAGTGTCTTCCCTAGCACAGACTGTGCACTGAGTGTCTTCCCTAGCACAGACTGTGCACTGAGTGTCTTCCCTAGCACAGACTGTGCACTGAGTGTCTTCCCTAGTACAGACTGTGCACTGAGTGTCTTCTCTAGTACAGACTGTGCACTGAGTGTCTTCTCTAACAGTCTGTGCACTGAGTGTCTTCTCTAGCACAGACTGTGCACTGAGTGTCTTCCCTAGTACAGACTGTGCACTGAGTGTCTTCTCTAACAGTCTGTGCACTGAGTGTCTTCTCTAGCACAGACTGTGCACTGAGTGTCTTCCCTAGCACAGACTGTGCACTGAGTGTGTAACCTCCCTAATTGAATATCCCACCTCTTACTGCTAAATCGTGCACACTACAGGCCACTTTACTGTGTGTCAGCAAACTCTCAACTCTGTTATTAGATACATGGGAGAAAAAGGCCTGTACAGTTATGAACCTACGGGCAATTAAGGAGGCAAACATTCTCTCTCACACACACACACACGCGCACACACACACACGCGCACACACACACACACACACGCGCACACACACACAGACACACGCGTGTGCACAGTGTTTACGGTTCCTTATTTCATTGGTACTTCCAGGTCATGTGGCTCTCCCCCTGGCATTAACGGAAGCCTCCAGTTACCGTGGAGACCCTGGAACACTTTGAGGTCAGCAGAATCCCGGGATCCGCTCTTTCCACAAGCTAATCCAATCGCAGCCTCTTAAATTAGATATGCAAAAAATAAAAAATAAATTCATTTTCTGCTGATGACCGGGTATGCAAATGATGACTCAATTATGGTGGGCTGGTGCGTTCGCAATTAATAACCTTGGAATCATCATTAACTAATATGTTTAGGAGGAAACTTGTCAGGCTAACCATGTTCACCATGCCATCAGTAATGCAGTAATGAATTAGATTGATTAGAGAGAGCTGGCTTGAGTGGGGGAGGAGACGCAGGCCCGACCTGTGGAATTAGCCGTGGCCGCTTCGCTCCTGCCTGTCAGCCATCATGTTTAGATGATATTTTTTGACAAGAAAAAACAACACACATCTCCTCATTCGCCGATATTAGGCGACCACATTTTAGCGTTTGGCCGATAGCGTCACAGAAATGACGCGTAAATAAATTCAGTTCGACACCTTTTAAAAAGGACAAAATGACAAGTGGCCATGACACAGACAAGAGGTAACTTTAATTCAACATTGTGAGAGTCCAAAAGTTATCTTACAGCTCAATTTTCATCAAAAACAATAACAATCTATACAGTAGATATTTTTTCTTCCCTTCTTATGTCCCCCTTTTATCATAGAGCTGTTCAGTGTATTTGCAGTCAAAGACAAAAACAGAGGAAAAAATAGACACCAGCTATTTGGTTTGCATCTTTTGTTGTTGTTGTCGTCGTTGTTTGTTTGTTTGTTTCCTAAATACAAAACTTTTGTCACCCATTACCAATATTCATAATCAGGATGGAACTCTTGCTTACAAAGAAGCCATTGTATGACAACAGACCTCTGCAGTTCATTTGAAACAGATACGGTGTGGCCCCCCTCCCGCCCGGCCCGGCCCGCCCGCCCGCCCTGGCCCGGACCAGCGCAGGCACACACAAGTGCCTGAAAAACACTCGTCTGTCAGCAGGCGCCTCCGTTCAAATGGCCCTTTTCTACCCACTTAACAAAACCAGGCTCGAGGAAAAGAGAAGCAGAGAGAAAAGCCCTATTCTCTGTCCAGCAACAGCTTGAAGACACACGGGGCAGACACAAAAGAAACGACTAGCTGAGAGACATGGCTGAGAGAGGAGCTCCTTTTCATGCCTTGTTCTTAAGAGTCTGTGTAGCTTGTAATGAAGCTGTATTGTCCAACACAGCACAGGCAGTGCAGCAGGAAACGGCGGGATCGGCCGTCTTTGTCGGATATCTACGACTCTGCGTGTGTGAGAGCATGTGTAGATTATAATTGTGCTGTTGTGTGACAGAGTGCATGTCTTCGCTGTGCGTGCGTGCGCCCCTCTAACAAGTAAAAAAAAAAAACTCGCCGTATACGATCATTGTTATAGCAGTGTAGTGAACCTATAGTTACAGATTGAATTGTGTAAGAAAAACTACCATCATGCGGTTTGAAATTATTTAATTAGTCCCAAAAAAAAAACAGCTACAATCATCGCTACCCCAAAAAACAAAAAGTGTGAAAAGAAAGTAAGAGACATAGGCCTATAATAATGTGACGTGTTTCTGCGAACACTCCGGCAGGCGCGACGAGCACAGCTGAGACCAGGGGGCCTCTCGGCGTCGTCGTTGTCGACTATCCTTCGGGGAACGTGCCATTGCTGTAGTAGCGTTATACATGGGGGTGTATATGATTGTTGAGTTATGGCTCTCTCTGTGTTTCTAGTCTGGCTGCTTCACCACCAAACAGAGTGGGTTTGTGCTTTGTCCCCAAGTTCCCATGGATTCCGCTGTGGCAATAGACAATTGTGGTGAGAGGGTAGAAAACTGTACACGTGATTGAATGAAGAATGGGTTTGCATTGTTAAGGCATCTAGACTGCTGGTAAAGATTACAGTGAGAGAAAAAAGAAGAGACTATATAGATACAGTATGTAAGCAGGCATAAAGAACACAGGAAAAGAAAGAACTGGGGGGGGGGGAGAAAAGAGGAACAGAAAGAAAGAGGAACGCAATTTTCTCCGTTCTCTCGTTTTAAAACACACAAAAAAAGGAAAAGCGTCACTCAAAAGAGAAGAGCCCATGCATATTATCAGTTCAAGAACAGTATCAATCTGAAAAGAGTCTCAAACAAAAAGATATAGATTTACAGTATATATTAATGTGTGTATATATTCTTAAAAAATCTACTTCAACCAAATACTCTGGATAAGATGCTACTTTTGCCATACATAGACATTTTCAAAAGGGGGGGGGGGGAAAGAAAACTTTTTTATTAACTTACAAATAATACAAAAATAGACAATGCATGTTTTGAATCAACAAATGAGGCATGGCATACCAATGCGAAAAAACGACAATCGACGTACAAAACCAAAAGATTAAAAAAAAAGTCACATTTAAATAGTGAGAGACAACCGTTGAATGATGAAACAAAACACTGAAATATGTTCACTTACTGTATTAAACTTACACAACACAACTAAACAAGGGTGAGAGGCATGTACAAATACAAGGGATAAATACATTATTTATAGGATATTTTACAGAAATCCCCTTTTTGTATCCAAATCCATGTTTCTCATGTTTAGCAGATGAGATGTGACAACACACAGTAAATCTATCTTCTGTACTGAGAAGCTGCCTTAAGACATTTTAATGTTTACATTTCAAACTATAGCTATGGCAAAAAAGAGAAAGAAATGTCAAATCAAAATTCAACATTTTTTTTTTATATACAAAAATATATCACATATATCACGCATTTGTTCTAATTTGATATTGCTAGTCTCCTTCAGTACAGTGCTGGCTGGACGCACACATCCTCTGGCTTTTCAAGTCTTCACTAACATCTCAGACAAAAGTCAATTTTGGCTAATGTAATATCATCACCTTTTGTTCACATGACAAGCAGAAAAGCATATTGCAAACAGCTCAGTCCTCACAGTTTTATTAAAATTCAAACAAACAAACCAAACAAAAGATTAAAAAAAAGTTTCTGTATGTTTTCTGATGTTGAAATAGCACAGGGCAATTTGATATACTATTTGTAGATTTATGGGATAATAGCAGCAACATTGAGTGTTGATCTTATTCTGTCTCGATTTATTCTTCTGTCTTTTTTGTTTTGTTGGCTGTTGTTGTTGTTGACCTATGACCTTACAGCAGAAGCATTTGGCCAGAGTTGTTTTGATGTGGTTTTTGGGAAGGCAGGCCGAGCTAAGCAAAGATCGTCTATTGTGACAGAGGTTATGTAAACGTCATGGCCAAACCAACACTTTCGCTGTTGTTTGTGTGTGAGTTATGGATTGCGAGATGACAGGCGGCCTCCAGTAATGAAACCCAAATATTACAGGCATAAACGTAAAGATAAATAAATGCTCTCTTTATGAGGTCAGTGTCACACTGTGGGCAAGCTATCAGTCTCTATACACTCCACGTCCAACACGGTGTCAGAGAAGCTACACTAATTCAACCACAAAGGCTCCTATTGTCCCTTTTCTCTTCCCCCTATCGCTTCAGATGGGATCCCATTTGGAAAGCCTGAGTTTAACAGAGTTCTGTGTCTTATCTTGACTTCCTTCAGTTCAGCTCCGGAGTGTAAGCCGGAGTGTAAGAGAGACTCGCCAGACTCCGACACTGCGTCTTTTTCTCTCAACATTCCCAAATCTCCAGCTATCCCAGATCCTCTACATGGGTGGAACGATCATCCGGGAATCGCTGCTTGTGGGAAAAGAGAGGGGGAGGGGGGGGGGAAAGAAGGGTGAGGAGGGAGAGAGAGAGAGAGAGAGAGAGAGAGAGAAAGAGAGAGAGACAGAGAGAGAGAGAGCATGTGATTGCTGGGTTTCATCTGTCATCACAACAGTCACATAACAGAAATGTGTTCCAGCATCTGGTGAACAAAGACAACTCTCCCTCTCTCTCTCTCTCTCTCTCTCTCTCTCTCCCTGCCTCTGCCTCTCTCTCTCATTATCTCTCCTGATTCCGAGGCCCTGAATCAAAACATTTCTCCGCCGCACCGCTAACTTGGCGGCACTTGCAACACCATTCCCCTTCCCGCTTCTCGCAAGGCTTTTCTGCATAGCTTCATGCAATAAACTGCCACTCTTAATTGTTAGCAGTTACGCCACCTTGGATCGTCGTTGCGCAATCGTTGCGAGGCTGTCATCGTAGCGCGTTCTAATTCAAACATGAGAGGAGCACAGTGACTTGGGATGACAGAGGCGATGGAATTAGCTCAACACACCAAACATCTGAACATGGGAATGGAAGCTTACACAGGGAGCTATTCACATTCTTATCCTTGATACACGTCTTATCTAAATGCTCTCTGCCTTCCCTTCAATGACCCTCATTTACCATTTGATGAAATGTTGTCTCCTGGGACCCAAATCTGAGAATATTTCTTCTTCTTCTTTTTTTCAGATTTCCCCCCATTTTCTCCCCAATTATATACTTGGGCAATTTATCCCCATGCTGCCCTATTGGCTGCACCGGTCGCTGCTCCACCCTCTGCCGATCTGGGGGAGAGCCGTAGACTTCCTCCGACACATGCGCAGTAGCCAGCCGCTTCTTTTCACCCGACATGGGAGCTTCACGGTAGGACGTAGCACGTGGGAAGGATCACGCTATTCCCACCAGTTCCCTTCCAAATCGGAGAATATTTCTATTCTTAGATTTTGTCCAGAATTGACTATCTCTATTGTAGAGAGATAACAATGACAACTATGATCAAAATAGTCATTCTTCTACATTCTCAAATTGGGTCCACTTCTTATAAATGAAATAATGTTTAAAAAATCCATTTGTTTGCCGGGGACCCCCTGGAACCCCCCTCGAGGACCCCTGGTGGTCTCCGGACCTCGCGTTGAGAACCGCTGCCCAAGATCCCACCTCTTCACCCCGCACAGCCCAACCACTAACCCCCAGCCCTACCCCCACGCCACTCTTACACAGAGGCCATCACGCAGGGTGAATTTTTCATATAACATATTGGCTCCCTATTGATTCCTCTCCCTCTGCAATCCACTAATTCCCTGGTTATTTCCTAAGTGTCTCCGGCTTGTTGGGATTAAGAGCTTGCTGTGTGTGTGTGTGTGTGTGTGTGTGTGTGTGTGTGTGTGTGTGTGTGTGTGTGTGTGTGCGTGCGCGCGCAGGTGTGCGTGTGTGTGCGCGCGTGTCACTGGTGATCAGCGCGCGGTGGCCAATGGCCCCCGGGTCACCGTGGTCAGCGCTCATCAACGCCCGGTGGAGGAAGCGAGGAAGTGCTTAGCTCCGGGCTCAGATAAAGATTCCCATCCATCATTTCTCTCTCTCTCTCTCTCTCTCAGGATCTCAACACCATACGACATCCTGCCTAGACCAACAGAGCCGCCACACCGCTGCTGCTGCTG
>NC_139634.1:10526513-10529013 GCF_964638095.1 Poromitra crassiceps
TGTGGTAACCAACTATGCTCCTTCATGTCCTGAGTGTCTTGTCTTCACTGTCGTATACGTATGTATGTTTATTTGTATCTGGTCGAGTGTGCTGATTCACCAGAATGAATTCCTGTGTGTCCTTGTGATGCATTTGGCAATAAAGTGTTTCTGATTCTGATTCTGATTCTGATCAAACGTGGCATTTTACATTACATTACATTACGTCACGTCATTTGGCAGACGCTTTTATCCAAAGCGACTTACAATAACACATTTTTGTCAGCAATAGAGCAATCAACTATGCAGCACAGTCTATGACAACAACATTTTACGTCTACAATCTCAATGTAAATTTGAAACAAAATTAGTTTGAAAACCTCACTGCCTTTCCAATATTAAGCGGAAATGAACAATTCATTTGCAAGTGAGCTAGCTGGTAGCCAGCGTCAGGGTCATCACATAGTAAAACAAATAGCAGTCCACTTCAGTGTTTGGGGATGCTTGTGTTCACACACTCATGTGTTCAAGTGGACCCAGGCATGCTTTGCTGCTCCGTGCCCGGGCGGGCACAGAACCCAACGTTCAACACTGATCAAATGAACCGGACCTGGGGTCAGTTTGGGGACAAGTGTGCTCGGAAACGGTCCCTGGTCCCCAGTGTGAAACCAGTCTTAGGCGCAGCGACAGATAGACTCGATGACATGTATAACATTAATATTCACATATCTAGAAAAATGATACGCAACGTATTTTGGTTCAGAATGGTTCATATTTACGTGGATTCCAGAAACCTACGATACCGACATTTTATCCTGCCGACTGGGCTGATAAGAATGCAGTGACACAGCAGCACTGTACCCAGACCAGTTTCTACATCTCCTCCCTGTTTCCAGCGCTGACCTTAGAAGATCCAAACAGCAGTCCCAGATCAATAGCACTACAATCAAACAATGAAACACACAGAGAACAAGTACACACACACACACACACACGCACACACACACACACACACACACGCACACGCACACACGGACAGACATATAGCCTCCGTGCGCGTGTTCAAACACAAAGACAAATGTAGAACCGCGGCGGTAATGAAGCGCATCTCTCTTCTGTCACGCGGCTCGTGTTAGCATGACAAGATGTTTACACACAGCGTCACGGCCGCGCCTCTGATGTGAGCCGCGATGAAAGAGAGGGGAGGCTGAGACGTTTGGTGTGGACTGCCATTCTCTGTGTGACAGGAGGACAGTTAGAACGGCACCCCACTGAGAGCCACCCGCCAGAGAGGGAGAGAGACACACACAGAGAGAGAGAGAGAGAGAGAGAGAGAGATACCTGAAGGAAATTTTGTTCTGAAAAGGAAAGACATTGAAAATATTTGTTCCCACTACATAGGATTTCTCTCCACTCAGCGTGGTTGCCAGAATAAAATGTTAAAAATAAAACGAAAAACGCGCTCAACTCAACTGAACAAATAACTGGGTGCTGAATCCACAATGCATGTCAAGATAAAAAGAGAAGAGGATCGCACTCCAAGTTAACTTTTTTATTATTGCCTGCAGCAAACGTTTCGGGCTTTCAACCCTTCATCAGTGCAGTCTGCACTGATGAAGGGTTGAAAGCCCGAAACGTTTGCTGCAGGCAATAATAAAAAAGTTAACTTGGAGTGCGATCCTCTTCTCTTTTTATCCAGAATAAAATGTTGCCATTTTATGTTTGTGCAATCCATGGATATGCCTATGTAAACGTATTTCAATAATGAGAGACTAGTAGAAAGTATAACAAGCTTTAATGATACAACAAATTAATTTTGGCGTATGACTCCATGATATGATGACGCTCTCCTGAGATGATGAGAGGGCGTCGTCAGTGAAGAATAGGATAGGAAATCCCCCCATAGGGAATTCTTCAATCAGGAGTCATGACGATGGTGGTGGTCAGGGGAGGAGGTGGGGCGAAAACAACTGCTTCAGCGATGATGATCAGCAACTGAGAATGACACATGGCACATACACAGCACATAGCAAACAGAGTAAAACATGGACCCTGATATACTACGCTGATTAGGTGATTGGGATCAGCTGGAGAGGAATACCTTGGGGCTGATTGGTTATTGCCACATGTGTGGTAAACTGTGAATGGGTGAGGAGACAGCATCAGAGAAAGGGGGCGAGCCTAACAATGAATGGGTTATACAACCTCAAAGAAAGGGGGCGTGCACTGTGATATGGCGAGCTGTTAAGTAGTCTTCATTATTGAAAATAGTCCAAGACATCATTTTGCAGACACGTAAAACGCACGTGTGTCCCTTGTCCCGTAGTGTCACTTCCAATTGAGCAAAGCTGCATTTATCACATGACTACAAACGTTTGTCTCAAGCTAACAGATAACAGTGTTTATTAACACCGGGTCCTCTCTCAAGCTAACAGATAACAGTGTTTATTAACGCCGGGTCCTCTCTCAAGCTAACAGATAACAGTGTTTATTAACACAGGGTCCTCTCTCAAGCTAACAG
>NC_139634.1:10544013-10551513 GCF_964638095.1 Poromitra crassiceps
ACAAATAGTCGTTTTTTTCCTAGATCCGTGTACAAAAAGGATCGCATGCCTGTATGGTTTGACCGGAGAAGTTTCGATATTCGCCGGGGTTATTTCTCCGTGGCTGTTCTCTCTCTCTCTCTCGGCAGAGCAGATCCTCTCACATGCCTGTCTTTCAAACGCTCCCCCGCACGACTTCTTCAGTTGAATTTTGAATGATCCTTTTCGGATGAAATGGATGAAACACAATTGGTTAAGTGTCTCTGGGACTTCTGTCCCAAGCTGGAGACTGGAGCTCCGGCTCCAGGGATGCGAGGAACTATCGCTCCCAGTGGGGGTCTCTCCCGTAGCGGGGTAGGCACACAAGCGCGCATCCCCCCCCCCCCCCTGACCCGCCATCGCCCCTCCTCCAGGGTCCATTTGTTCTGAGAAATATTTAACGACGGGGCACATTCAGCTGACACGACATGCGCACACATCCAGCAGATATGTACGCAGGAAGCGCACGCAGCGAGCAGGAAATGAATTTTTCAGCGCGGTGAGATGTTCTATTTGAATAAATCATGACACTTAAGATAGACATGAGGGCAATAGAGAGGTGCACACTGCTACTTTGAGGAGGAGCACTCCGTCGGAATGGCGTGGTGTGGTGTGTGCGTGTGCGTGTGCGTGTGCGTGTGTGTGTGTGTGTGCATGTGCGTGTGTGTAGATCTGTATCTGGTGTGTGTGTAGGTCTGTCTCTCTATTTGTCTGTCTGATAGGGTTGTGCTCATGTAGGTCTTCTTACAGTCTTTATCAGTCCAGGTTGACCTGCCTGTGCATTTGAGTGCGAGTGTGTGTCTGTCTGTCTGTCTGTCTGTCTGTCTGTCTGTCTGTGTCTGTCTGTGTCTGTCTGTCTGTCTGTCTGTCTGTCTGTCTGTCTGTCTGTCTGTCTGTCTGTCTGTGTCTGTCTGTCTGTCTGTCTGTCTGTCTGTCTGTCTGTGTCTGTCTGTCTGTCTGTCTGTCTGTCTGTGTCTGTCTGTCTGTCTGTCTGCGTCTCTGAATGTACTCATGTGCAGGCAGGTGCGTGAATGAGTAGAGTCAATGTTATGCCTGTGCTACACTAAAAGACTTTGAAAATCTGAACAGATGATGAAAAGACTGGGAGTTTAAACTACAAGACTGGTTCGTTCAGATTTTTTATCACGACTGAAAAAACAGACTGAAATACACAACTGACTCAGACGAGACAGTACACACTACAAGTCTTTTCACTTTGAAATTCAAACATGTTTGATATCATCTTTGTGGCTCCGACTGGCGTCGGGAGGCAGTTTACACTTGGAGACTAGAAATCTGGAGGCAGTTTACACTAACAGATTACAAATCTGTACCCAGTATACACTAACAGATTTGGCTGCCGACTGGCACAACAACTGCAGACTAGAGTCAACAAAGACAGACTGAGCCCAACTGAAAATCCTGTGTAAAATCGAGGGGGGAAGTATTGTAGTGTAAACTAGGCATTAGACGCATGCTAACTATCGTGTCTTTCATGGCGTGTGTCGTGTCGTGTGTGTCATGTGTCAGTAGGTCAGGTGATTGCACATCGTTCTTATTACCAATTGAGAAATTATGTTATGTTGCTTATTGTGTCTCTCAAGTTTTAAATGAAATTACTCTGCTTCTTTATTTATTTATCTATATCAACCTACCTACCACCCTACATACCTACCTACCTACCTATCTATCTATCTATCTATCTATCTATCTATCTATCTATCTATCTATCTGTCTATCTATCTATCTATCTATCTATCTATCTATCTATCTATCTATCTATCTATCTATCTATCTATTTATCTATCTGTATATCTATCTGTCTATCTATTTATCTATCTGTCTATCTATCTGTCTATCTATTTATCTATCTATCTATCTATTTATCTATCTGTCTATCTATCTATCAGAGGGCAGATGATGTCTCTCATGTATGGAACTGGATGTTCATCTCCCAGTTAAGTGGGCCAGTGCAGTCTGTTACAGCGTGGAGTCCGAGGCCCAGGGCCAGGCCAGAGACAGACCTGGTTCTGGATTATTAATGTCCCCCCCTATGGAGCCAGACCCCCTCCCCCACCCAGTGCCCCCCTACACCCCTGGGGTCAGCCACCATGGCTCCTGGTGCAAGGCCCCCCTCATAAATCTCCCTAAATTAGAGTGTGCGTACATGTGTGTGTGTGTGCATGCGTGTGTGTGTGTGTGTGTGTGTGTGTGTGTGTGTGCACGCGTGTGTACGTGTGTGCGTGTGTGCGTACGTGTGTGTACGTGTGTGCGTGCGCACTTAAATATATACTGCAGGAGGCAGGAGACAGGTCACCACGGAAACAAGCCAGTCAGTCTCTCTCGGGTTGAAGTGTCAGTGATGCATGGCGGAAAAAGAGTGAAAGAACGAGTGAGAAAAAGAAAGAATAGGAGAAACGAAACACACACGGGGGGGGGGGGGGGGGGGGGGTGGGAGAAAGAAAACACGCCAAACAGGAAGTGAGGGAGGAATTTGATTCGTCGAGGCGCGCCATACTTCAATCTCAATCTAGAAGCCTACTTATCATTCAATCCCCCACCCCCCCCCGCCCGCCCTTGTAAGTAACATTATATTTACTCGCAAATATTTCCACTTCCTGTGAAATTCCCTCCGACTTGACGAGGATTTATTTTCCCAAACGGATCGCGCGCTGCTGCTTAATTGCCGGGTCTTCCATTCCTCCTCCTAGCTGTCAGTGTGGGAACAGACATGGTGGAAGTGCTGCTGTTGTGTCACTTAGTTAACCCGGAGACAAATGGCTCCCCTCCGGAGCGCAGTGAATTACACACCTCATGAAGCATATTAGGAGGCCGACACACTGCTTTTCTACTGGAGACGAGCTGCGTGGCAGGAATGGATGGAGAGAGAGAGACACTGAGAGAGACTGAGAGAGGGAGGGAGAGAGAGAGAGAGAGAGAGAGACACTGAGAGAGAGAGGTAGGGGGAGAGAGAGAGAGAGAGAGAGAGGTTGAGTTATGGCATCACCCACGTTTTTACAGTGCATCGGCATCAGAGAGCAGAGAGAGGAGGAGGAGGAGGTGGGGCGAAGGATGGAGACAGTTGTACCACAACCGCACGATGTGTAACAAAGGAGTGGGAAAGATAAAAAACACTTATCCGTGTTACATTTGACACGCATAATAACTCCCTCCCTCATCTGTGGCTAATGTAGGAAAATTATTAGGAAATATTATAACAAAATTGCCCCTCGCAGGCTTCCCTTGCTGTTAGCTAATCGCTTAGACAATCTTGATCACCGCAGTATAATATTTAGATGCTACGGGGATTACTTAAAAGTTGTGCTATATAATTGCTTTCCTTGTTTTGTGTTTTTATGGGCAGAGGGTGATTTTGTGTTTAATTGCTGCAAAGTGACAAATAAGGCCCGTTATGATATGATGCGAGTGCGAGATCATTAAATTAGTACGGCGATCGCCCGCCTGCGTGCGCGTCGTTCGTTCATTTTCACGCTAACGCATTTACGCACGAGGCTTTTCGAGGAGCCGAGCAGTTATTTACACAAATTCACTTCCACAGCTCATTCCTGGGTTTGGAGGGTAATTATGTGATAGCAAGAAAATGTTTTTATTTCATTTAATCCGGCCGGTGCAGCAATTTGCAGTGGTAATATATTTGTAGCGCTGGAGTCTACATAGTGAAACAGCTCGAGACAAATCAAATACAAACAAGGTAGGTAGGCCAGGCAATAATAATCGAGGACAAGCATCTATATTATGAAGTTAAGACTAAAGTCTATCAGCGAATAATGACCAAGTCAAAAACGGAGGTTTTCGAGATGAGATAGAGTTCTCTTATGCATCGATAAGCGTACGATCTTGATGACCGAGGCCGAAAGAGAATCGATGTGCTGAATGTGTTGCTTCTTTGGCAACAAAATTCAACCGGCATTTTCTGCTCTGCCATTAACCCATTGATACCTGATGCAGCATTTGTGTGTATATCCCACATTTGTGTGTGTATCCCTTTAAGACCGGTCTTAAAGGGATACACACACACAAATGCTGCATCAGGTATCAATGGGTTAAAATCTGGATTGACTTGAATATTTGTTGCTTCTCTTTTATTGCATTGTATAACGTCACTATTTGAAATAGAGCAGCAAATGTGAAAGAAGGAATGATAGCAGGTTTTCTATTGGTGGAAAACTGTGTTGGAAAATGATCAAATCAATGATAAAGATGATAAAGATCATCAGCTAGCTATCCATATTTACTGGTCAGCTCAGCTGTCAATCAGATTGTCCATAAATCCTTATGGTAATCTCAACACGCATCGCTCTTTATCCCCCCTATTGCTGATCCATGTCAGTGTGTGCGACGGTGATTGTGGTCCCCTGGCTCCTATAGGGAGAAGATCCATGTCAGTGTGTGCGACGGTGATTGTGGTCCCCTGGCTCCTATGCAGCCCCGCCCACTTGACCCATTGTATCGCGACTTCCTGTTCAAACCTCCGGCTGTTTTACCTGCTCAAACTAGTCTGACTCACTTGATCAAACCTAGTTTAACTCACATTATGTGTCAGACTAGGTTTATGAGTCACAGGAAGTGTAAACACAATCGGAACCTCCGATTGTATTTACACTTCCTGTTGGTCTCTCAGGCCAGACGGTCTCTTCTGAATAAGGTGAATAGGGAGATGAAGATCCATGTAAGTGTGTGCGACGGTGATTGCGGTCCCCCCGGCTCCTATAGGGAAATGATCCATGTAAGTGTGTGCGACGGTGATTGCGGTCCCCCGGCTCCTATAGGACGATGAGCTAAGGGGGGGGCGTGCTGCAGTTTTGTCATGTTTCCGTGTGGCTGACTCCAGACACCTTACGCTGTTGTGTAAATAATGCATCAGGTGGTCCACGCGTGCAGCAGATCGAGGGGACACACCGACAGACGCCACAGCGAATGAGCCATGCTGACTTAGTGTCTCTCTCTCTCTCTCTCTCTCTCTCTCTCTCTCTCTCTCTCTCTCTCACTGCCTCTCTCTGTTGTTTTCTGCCTGTCATTCAACTCTCTAACGCTGCCCGTGCAGCTGCTCTCCCACCGCTCTCCTCCCTCCTCCTCCCCTCGCTCGCCCGTATCCAAACCCTAAGCCCCCCAATATTTAACCTGCTGATTGGGGCAGCTCCGACACCGACCCGTGGCTTTTCCTCCTTTGCGCTCCTCCATCACCCCTCTATCACGCGCACCTCAGAGGAGGACAGTCGGTGGAGGGAGAAGAGGGGAAGTCGATGAATTAAACAGGAGCGTGGTGGTGGAGGAGTGAGTGAGTCGGAGCAGTAGATGGTCTGAGTCGGAGCAGTAGATGGTCCAGGCGGCTGTCAGCGAGGCTGCTCTCTGACCTCGGGGAGATAAGCAAGTTGGGAGACCCTCAGCCTGTGGGGTCCGCCAGACGCTGTGGAAAAAACCTCCATCTCTCGGCTTCATGAATTATTGAGATATTGGCCTACAGCTCCTGAAATATACAGGAGGGTGGTGGGTCTCTCCTTTCGGATCTCTCTCTCTCTCTCTCTCTCTCTCTCTCTCTGTCTCTCTCTGTCTCTCTCTCTGCCTCGTTCTTCTCTCTGTCTTTCTTACATTCTCTATCTCTCTCTCTCTCCCTTGCTCCCTCTGTGTCCCCCTCTCTCTCTCTCTCTCTCTCTCTCTCTCTCTCTCTCTCTCTCCCTGTTCAGATTTAGCCTCTCTTGCGCCATGCATGTGGCAGCGACATACATCGTAAATCAGGACCAAAACAAAGCGAGAAGAAAGGAAGAAAGGCAGGACAAGAGAGAGACAGTTTGTTATTCAGATCATAAGAGTCTTTTCTCTTTTCTTCCTCCACCACGCCGTTGAAGCGGCGTGTCTTTACCACACTAACCAGCTGTCATGCATTTAAAAGTTGTCGGGGATAAATCTGCCCCGTTCTTCTGTTACATCAGATGCTTGTAATGCGACGCAGCGAGGGGCCGGCCCTCCAAACGAGCGAGAACTCTGCTCCGTCCATTCGTCTTCTCCGCTCCCCTGTGTTGTTGTTTTTTTTAGATGAAGCAATTGTCCAAGGCACGTTGCTTATGTCTCTCTCTCTCTCTCTCTCTCTCTCTCTGTCTCTCTCTGTCTCTCTCTCTCTCTGTCTCTCTCTCTCTCTCTGTCTCTCTCTCTCTCTCTCTCTCTCTCTCTATCTGTCTCTCTCTCTCTCTCTGTCTCTCTCTCTCTCTCTCTGTCTCTCTCTCTCTCTCTCTCTCTCTGTCTCTCTCTGTGTCTCTCTCTCTCTGTCTCTGTCTCTGTCTCTCTGTCTCTCTCTCTCTGTCTCTCTCTCTCTGTCTCTCTCTCTCTGTCTCTCTCTCTCTCTCTCTCTCTCTCTCTCTCTCTCTCTGTGTGCGTGCGTGTGCTTGCGTGTGTGCGCGTGTGTAATTGTGTGATGCGTCTGCTGCTCGTGCCGCACACACACACCAGCTATATCTAAAGGCAGTTGGCTGCGAAACACGCTGGCCAGTGCAGAATCCTCGTCGCCATAACAAATGAACAGAGGGGAGAAAATAAGACATATGAAAGAAAAGCTGAGCAAAGGAGTGATTCTCTCTCTGGCTGCTGGAGATCTGTATTGTAAGCACTTTCAGCTGTCAGCACTTCCAAGAGCTGCTCCTCAAAGGGAGGAGGAGGAGGAGGTGGAGGAGGGGAGGTGGTGGTGGTGTGGGGTGGGGGGGGGGGCAGGAAATGTTATAGTTTTATTCCCCCCTCCCCTCTTCTTCTTTTAAGGGTTTGTGTTTATCTGTACGTGGTGGCGCTGTTTATCTTCGCGCCTCATTTGACAGAGAGAGTCAGTCAGACAATGCGGGAGAGAGAGAGAGGAGAGGAGAGGAGAGGAGGGAGAGAGTGCAGAGGGAGGATGTAGTTCCAGTTAAAGAAGGAAGTTGTCAAGCATCACGCCTCAGGGCGGGGCTAGGGAATAAATTGTCAGACGTCCCCTTTTCTGCTTTCCAGGCCTCCTCCAGTGCCCCCTACCTCCCCCCTCCCCCCTCCCCCCCTCCCCCACCTCCTCCCCCCCCGTCACTCCTCCCCCTCCTCCCTCCCTCATTAAGTATTGATGCGGGTAGCCATACTTGCCATCTCAGCCCATTAATAATGCATGGCAGGTGCTGTTGATGTGGTCTCGCACACTGAGATTGAGAGAGGCAGCAATGGCAACACGACGCCGCATAGTAGCTACAGCTACAACCTCCATCACACACGGGCTGTGTGCTAGCTAGCTAGCTAGCGGGGCCGCGCGTCTGTATGGAGTCTGCTGCCCCGGTGACTTTTATAGCACAGCCGTGTGGCGGGATGGATGTAGAGAGAGGAAGCATCTCATCCCCAGCTGTTTTTACATAGGAAATGGCCCTTATTCATAAAACTACTGACGGACGCCTGTGAGATCCTCTTCTGCCATACTTGTTTTATTTGTTTTGCGGGTTTTTTATTATTATTTTTCCT
>NC_139634.1:10556513-10559013 GCF_964638095.1 Poromitra crassiceps
ATCTCAGGGCATCATGGCCAGAGGGAGGGGCACAGTGAGAGTGATACAGAGAGGCACAGTGAGTGATACAGACAGGCACACAGAGAGTGATACAGAGAGGCACACAGAGAGTGATACAGAGAGGCACAGTGAGTGATACAGACAGGCACACAGAGTGATACAGACAGGCACACACAGAGTGATACAGAGAGGCACACAGAGAGTGATACAGAGAGGCACACAGAGTGATACAGACAGGCACACACAGAGTGATACAGACAGGCACACAGAGTGATACAGACAGGCACACACAGAGTGATACAGACAGGCACACAGAGAGTGATACAGAGAGGCACACAGAGAGTGATACAGAGAGGCACAGTGAGTGATACAGACAGGCACAGAGAGAGTGATACAGACAGACACACAGTGAGAGTGATACAGACAGACACACAGTGAGAGTGATACAGACAGGCACACAGAGAGTGATACAGACAGGCACACAGAGTGATACAGACAGGCACACACAGAGTGATACAGAGAGGCACGGTGAGAGTGATACAGACAGGCACACAGAGAGAGTGATACAGAGAGGCACACAGGGAGTGATACAGAGAGGCACAGTGAGAGTGATACAGACAGGCACACAGGGAGTGATACAGACAGGCACAGTGAGAGTGATACAGACAGACACACAGAGAGTGATACAGAGAGGCACACAGGGAGTGATACAGACAGGCACACAGAGAGTGATACAGAGAGGCACAGTGAGAGTGATACAGACAGGCACACAGAGAGTGATGCAGACAGGCACACAGAGAGTGATACAGACAGACACACAGTGAGAGTGATACAGACAGGCACAGAGAGAGTGATACAGACAGACACACAGTGAGAGTGATGCAGACAGGCACAGAGAGAGTGATACAGACAGGCACACACAGAGTGATACAGAGAGGCACAGTGAGAGTGATACAGAGAGACACACATAGAGTGATACAGACAGGCACACAGAGAGTGATACAGAGATGCACACAGTGAGAGTGATACAGACAGACACACAGTGAGAGTGATACAGACAGGCACATTGAGAGTGATACAGACAGACACACAGTGAGAGTGATACAGACAGACACACAGTGAGAGTGATACAGACAGGCACACAGAGAGTGATACAGACAGGCACAGTGAGAGTGATACAGAGAGGCACAGTGAGAGTGATACAGACAGACACACAGTGAGAGTGATACAGACAGGCACACAGAGAGTGATACAGAGAGGCACAGTGAGAGTGATGCAGACAGGAGCGTTTGGTTTAATGAAGGCATGATATTCAGAGGGCTGAGCTACTGTTGGCTCTGCTCTGCTCCCCGGTCGCGTGGCCTTTGATCAGACACTCAGCACACCTGACATTTACACGCCCGCACGCTTTGCCACGTGTCATAAAACAAGCGCACCAGCACTGCCCTCGCACACGCGGGCCAGGGGTGATGTTTAATAACGGGGTGCGTATAATCACTCTGATTAGTATTCCTTGCTCGCCCCGACCCCTGGGAGAGAGGAGAGAGGTGGTGTGAGTGTGTGTGTGTGTGTGTGTGTGATAGGAAGAGAGACAGTAAGATGGGCAGAGAGAGAGAGAGAGGGGGGGGGGGGGGGGACTGTACTTAATGTCAATAGCAACGCCCTTGCTAGCCGCTAAAGGCTGCCATTAGGTGTACAGTATCAGCGTCTAACCTATGTTGTCTGTCCGTGTGCCAGCAACCCCCAGCATCAAAGCCATCAGCCCCAGTGAAGGCTGGACCACAGGGGGCGCTACAGTCATCATCATCGGGGACAACTTCTTCGACGGCCTACAGGTCATCTTTGGAACCATGCTGGTCTGGAGCGAGGTGAGTGACAACAAAGAACCTACATTGATACTAAGAACCGAAGGCTAAGAAGCCATCGCAACATGGGGGAGCAACACATTATCTTAGCAAGACCGGCCCTACTCCGCCTCTGATTGGCTGCAAGGAGGCATTTTCAGGCCAAAATGGCGGCAGCGCTTTTGTCTCTTGCCTTATGTACTCTGTGGTGTGTGTGTGTGTGTGTGTGTCACGAACACATCTTGAAATATTAAAAATAGGCCTTTATACAATACCGTATGTGAAAAACACTGCACCATCCGAACAGCAGGCTAGTTTCTCGTCTCCTGTGGTCGTTATTTTTGTCATCTTGAACACCAAGACTCTCAGCTCGGCTCCCTTCCTTCCTGTCTCGTATGATGTTGGCGTCTCTGCCTCGCCCGCTCGTACAGTAAGAAGCTCTTTGTAAGGCATCTGCCATATGACTCAAATGTAAATGTAGTGTATGTGTGAAATTGAAGGTCAGTGAACAGCGCAGCTAAACAGCTTTCTCTTTAGTCAGGGAATAATTCTATAAAAAGCCGCTATATTCTCTCGCTGAGAGGTGAGTGGGGCCAGACAATGGGAGAATGAAAGCCTGGCTAAGTGAGCAATGAAAGGGACAGTTAGAACAACAC
>NC_139634.1:10566513-10569013 GCF_964638095.1 Poromitra crassiceps
GGGACTGCCAGGTGTCTTGTCTCCAGCATCTTCTGGAGTGGAGGAGGGACTGCCAGGTGTCTTGTCATTTTGTACGCTACAAACCCTGGAATGCTAGCTGCCGTATGGGCGGCGAACAGACCCTTTATGTTTTTGACTCATTTTAGTTCCAATTAACTCCAACTATTAGTTCTTGAAAAGGCAGAGGTGGAAGACATAGAACTCAAGCTAGTCAGAAGTGGTTGACGCTGGTTAGCCCGTACCTCCAGGATGGACCATGATAGACCAGGAAAGGCTGGACTGTGTGGTGAGCTGGCTAATGGAACGCGTCCTCAGCTACACGACAAAGACACGCGCAGAAGTGCTCTGAAATGTGGTCATGTCGCTGTCAACCAATGGATGAAGAGAACAGAGATCTGATTAGAATGGAGACAACTGATTGGTCACAGATGTGGAAAGGTTGATGAGAAGAGTTCATGAAGATGAGAGAAGGAGAGACAAAGAAGGAGAAAGAAGGATACAAGAAATACTTTTTCATTAACTTTTCACACCTCATTTTAACGCTATCTCGATATTATTTGTGTTATAGTCATTTTCGGGTCAACGCGTGTGTGTATATAAATAGCTCTAATTAACTGCAAACATCGAGAAAGTCCCACACATTCTGAAAGACCCTGTTTCTCAGAGGGTCCCTCCAAGTGCCCCAACTTGTTTTATTCAACTTTTTTCCAATTTTATTCATTTATTCAACTTGAATTTTATTTGATGCTGATATGGTGATTTTGTGTTGATATGGTGATATTGGTGCCGAACGTTTCAGGAGATTTTGTGCCGTGTGTCTACCCATATAGTCCAAATAGAATCAGACATATAGCCATTAATGAGGTATATATACTGTATTTTTTTTCAGTCACCATAGACAGACATATTCTACATTCATATGCACATCACATAGGCACATAGACACACACGTCACGCAGACACAAACACACTCATGCATGAACGCACACCCTCACACACACACACACACACACACACACACACACACACACACACACAAAATACCACACGCAGTCAGCTGGCAATAAACGTAGGGTGCAACCACGAGGTGGTCAATTACTTGTCTTGCTCCTATTTGTGAATGCTGTCTTTTATTGAGCTTGGGCGCAGGATGCTTGTTGATTAAAACTGCTGCTCTCCAGCTGGAGACAGGGATCTCTCCACACAGTCACATCCACACACAGTCACATGCACCTTTACTGCACACGGTCCCATAGCCTCTACATGTATTTAAGATTGAGATGAATTTTCTCCACCATGTGTCTTGTCTTGCCTCTCTTTAGCATGTAGCCTTCTTAACGCAGCAGCATCTGCTCCATGATGACGATGTAAATGAATTGAGAACATAGATTATTTTATAGCCGGCGCCGAAATGAGCGGGAGATGATTTATTTATTTATTTCCCCCCCGTCTCGTCGTATCTCAATTCAAGCGTGTTTTCATTTCATCCCACATTCTCCAGAATTTGCATTCTCACAGCGAGGAGGATTCACGGCGGCGGCGGGGTATTGTTAACTGTCCACATCCACTTTTCACAACAGATAATTAGAGCTTACGTTGTAGTAGCATCCACACCTCTATTGATTTGTAGCATCTCTCCCTCCATCCCCTCCACCTTCTCCTCCTCCTCCTCCTCCCAGCCTCTCCATTTCCTCCACCTTCTTCTCCTCCTCCTCCTCCTCCCAGCCTCTCCATCCCCTCCACCTTCTCCTCCTCCTCCTCCTCCTCCTCCCAACCTCTCCATCCCCTCCACCTTCTTCTCCTCCTCCTCCTCCTCCTCCTCCCAGCCTCTCTATCCCCTCCACCTTCTCCTCCTCCTCCTCCTCCCAGCCTCTCTATCCCCTCCACCTTCTCCTCCTCCTCCCAACCTCTCCATCCCCTCCACCTTCTTCTCCTCCTCCTCCTCCTCCCAGCCTCTCCATCCCCTCCACCTTCTCCTCCTCCTCCTCCTCCTCCTCCCAGCCTCTCCATCCCCTCCACCTTCTCCTCCTCCTCCCAGCCTCTCCATCCCCTCCACCTTCTCCCCCTCCTCCTCCTCCCAGCCTCTCCATCCCCTCCACCTTCTCCTCCTCCTCCTCCTCCTAGCCTCTCCTCCTCCTCTCCCTTCCTTTAGGAGCGAAAAGCACAACTCATCTGTTTTCTGTGTATGAATTTCCAGCCATGCATTAGTCTCCCTGACATGTTCAAGCGATGCTTTATTTAGCTTGTCGGATTCTGCAAATAAACGCAATCTCAGGGTTTATGGAAAAATGGATAAAAATTAGATTGTACGGTATTGATCGGGATTGTGAGTAGTCGTCGGGTGGGGGTGTTGTATGTATGTGTGTGCGTGCGTGTGTGTGTGTGTGTGTGTGTGTGTGTGTGTGTGTGTGTGTGTGTGTGTGTGTGTGTGTGTGTAGTGGTGGTGATGGGGTGGTGGGTGGTGGGGTGGGGTGGGGGGGTAACTCTCATCTGTGTGAGG
>NC_139634.1:10574013-10576513 GCF_964638095.1 Poromitra crassiceps
AGAGGAGATAGAGAAATCACTTGTCCTGGCTGTGTGTCATGTCTGCCGGGCGGGTACACGCCTTGTCCCGGTGAGTTCTGCTCTTTAGCCTATCAACCCCCCGTATCTCTCTAAATATCTCCGTATCCATCCATCTCTCCTCCTCTCCTCTCCTCGCTCCCTCGCTCCGCGCCGTGTCTCTCTCTCTTCTAAATGAGCAGCGGTATAGCTGGCAGGGCCGCTTGTTCATTTCAGCTCTATTGATCTGTGCCTTTATTGAGGTAATAACAGTTTGTTGACCGCACTCCTCTCAACTGTTGGCCTCAATCACCAGGGAGGGCCAGGAGAGAGGGGGCACCCACTGGCAACTTGTTTTTCGCTACACATCTCCATCCATTCACACTGCTACACTGGCAAACGGCTACTCTGTAGCTGCTCCTCATCCATTCACACTGCTACACTGGCAAAGGCTACTCTGTAGCTGCTCCTCATCCATTCACACTGCTACACTGGCAAAGGCTACTCTGTAGCTGCTCCTCATCCATTCACACTGCTACACTGGTAACGGCTACTCTGTAGCTGCTTCTCATCCATTCACACTGCTACACTGGCAAAGGCTACTCTGTAGCTGCTCCTCATCCATTCACACTGCTACACTGGCAAAGGCTACTCTGTAGCTGCTCCTCATCCATTCACACTGCTACACTGGCAAAGGCTACTCTGTAGCTGCTCCTCATCCATTCACACTGCTACACTGGTAAACGGCTACTCTGTAGCTGCTTCTCATCCATTCACACTGCTACACTGGTAACGGCTACTCTGTAGCTGCTCCTCATCCATTCACACTGCTACACTGGCAGAGGCTACTCTGTAGCTGCTTCTCATCCATTCACACTGCTACACTGGCAAAGGCTACTCTGTAGCTGCTCCTCATCCATTCACACTGCTACACTGGCAAAGGCTACTCTGTAGCTGCTCCTCATCCATTCACACTGCTACACTGGCAAAGGCTACTCTGTAGCTGCTCCTCATCCATTCACACTGCTACACTGGCAAAGGCTACTCTGTAGCTGCTCCTCATCCATTCACACTGCTACACTGGCAAAGGCTACTCTGTAGCTGCTTCTCATCCATTCACACTGCTACACTGGTAACGGCTACTCTGTAGCTGCTCCTCATCCATTCACACTGCTACACTGGCAGAGGCTACTCTGTAGCTGCTCCTCATCCATTCACACTGCTACACTGGTAACGGCTACTCTGTAGCTGCTCCTCATCCATTCACACTGCTACACTGGCAAAGGCTACTCTGTAGCTGCTCCTCATCCATTCACACTGCTACACTGGCAGAGGCTACTCTGTAGCTGCTCCTCATCCATTCACACTGCTACACTGGCAAAGGCTACTCTGTAGCTGCTCCTCATCCATTCACACTGCTACACTGGCAGAGGCTACTCTGTAGCTGCTTCTCATCCATTCACACTGCTACACTGGTAAAGGCTACTCTGTAGCTGCTTCTCAGTCAATATTTAATTGGAATCAAATTGATTAGGAAGGTAATATAATTCATTCTACTGGCATGTTGGGGGGGGGGGGGGTTCTTAATTAATTCTCCACACGCACCAGCCAGGCAACAAGCAGGATATCTGCCAATGGCTGTACTGCCTGGTGTATCTCTGCACGTTGAGGTAATGATCCAGTGTCCAGCTGAAAAGCGCCCCTGTACACACTGTAGTGTAGCTGTAGCTAATAGCCAGAGAGTCGGTGCTGTGCTGCTACAGTAGCTCAGACTGCAGGGTGTGTTAGCAGGGGTCTGGGGCCGGCTAATGAGTGACCGCCCCGCCAGACGAGGCCAGGCTCTGGCTCTGGATCAGGTTCCCCTTCCTGTTGACGTCTCTGCGGGCCGACTTTACGGGAAGAGACCCTGCGCCCAGGAAATGGTCTCCCCTTACAGCGGCAGGGCAGGGGAGGCAGCGCGGCGCTAACCACATTTATCTGTTTATCAGAACGACTCTGGAGCGCTGGCTAATCGCGTTTAGCCACTGGACAGATCCCTTTACTAACGAGAGACGGATAGGTCCAGACAGGCCACAGAACCATGAGAGAGTGATGAGAGGTCCAGACAGGCCACAGAACCATGAGAGAGTGATGAGAGGTCCAGACAGGCCACAGAACCATGAGAGAGTGATGATAGGTCCAGACAGGCCACAGAACCATGAGAGAGTGATGAGAGGTCCAGACAGACCACAGAACCATGAGAGAGTGATGAGAGGTCCAGACAGGCCACAGAACCATGAGAGAGTGATGATAGGTCCAGACAGACAGAACCATGAGAGAGTGATGATAGGTCCAGACAGACAGAACCATGAGAGATCCAGACAGGCCACAGAACCATGAGAGAGTGATGAGAGGTCCAGACAGGCCACAGAACCATGAGAGAGCGATGAGAGGTCCAGACAGGCCACAGAACCATGAGAGAGTGATGAGAGGTCCAGACAGGCCACAGAACCATGAGAGAGTG
>NC_139634.1:10581513-10588820 GCF_964638095.1 Poromitra crassiceps
CACAAATGTAAACACAAGCATCACTATCTCGCTTCAGAAAAATGATGTTTGTGGTTTGGGACCATCAAAGGCAGCGCCTGGGTCGGCTCTGTAGCACCCTGCTGTGTCTCAGGCAGGATCCTGGACGGAGAAATGCACACTTGGGAACATGTTCCTGCTTTTAATGAAACATACAGAGGAGGAGGAGGAGGAGGAGGAGGAGGAGGAGGAGGAGATGCACAATGAAAACTAAATGCCAGAGGGAGGAGAGAGACAAACGGGAGAATATGGACACACCAGGGGAGGAGTGGGATTTAAACTGGACTCGGACGGAGGAGAGGGGAATGGGAAGGGAACGTCGGAGTGGGAAGAGAGGAAGAAGCGGGCTAAACATCTGATGATGTCTGTTAATGTCTTTCCTCCATTTACTGGAACCAGTCCCAGCACTCCCAGTGACTGCTGATAAGAACCACTCAGCCTGATAACTTTCTCATACACAATATCTGCAGTCAAGATCTGACATGCCATTTCATGTTGCAAACTGGGCCAAACTAGCAAAGTGTGGCTCAGGGACGACGTTCCGTCCTGTTCCATTATTTTATATTATTTTGTATGTCATCTAGGCCTGGGCAATATATGCATATTATTATATAGTGATATGAGACTACTAGATATCGTCTTAGATTTTAGATATTGTAATATCATCATATGGCACCAGTGTTATCTTTTCCTAGGCTGCATTACAGTAAAGTGAATTTTCTGAACTTGCAGACTGTTCTAGCTGGTCTATTATTCCACTTAGTCGTCATATCCACATTACTGATTACTGTTGGTCAAAAATCTCATTGTGGAAATATTTTTTGAAAGCACCAATATTGTGGCAACATCAATATTGAGGTATTTTCTCAAAAATATTGTGATTTGATTTTGTCCATTATGGCACCAGTCCTTCATGTGGCTTTGACTTATAACTGAAATGAACTTCGTAGAAATTACCGAGATATATATCGTGTATCGCCATTCAGCCTGAAAATACCAAGATATGATATTTGGTCCACATTGCCCAGCCCTTTTTTTATGATTACTTTTTTGGGCATTTTTTTTTACCTTTATTTGATAGGACAGTAGGTAGACAGGACAGGTGGAGAGAGAGAGAGAGAGAGGGGATGACATGCGGCAAAGCAGCACAGGTCGGATTTGAACCCGGGTCGGCCGCGCTGAAGGCCTGAGCCTTTGTGGTGGTAGGCACTCTCTACCAGGTCTATTTATTTTGATTTTTCTTCTCAATTCCAGGAGATGATTCTGAAAAGGGCAGCAGATATTGCGGAGGCGCTGTACACAACGGTGCCACGGGGGCACAACCAGCTCACCGGCCTCGGCAGCGGCTCCGTCCACTCCGGCATGATGGCTGTCAACTCCTTCCCCGGCTCCGAGGTGGCACAGACAGCCAATCAGGGTGAGCAAACCTTCAAGGGCAATAAGTCGACTTATCACTGCAAAATAGATTGTGTTCTATTTTTCCCCTCTCCGTGTCAGACAGGAAAGCAAAAGAGCGAGACTAGGATACCAGAGCAGTGGTTCCCAAATTTAGGGTCGCGACCCTAAGTGGGGTCGCCTGGAATTCAAATAGGGTCACCTGAAATGTCTTTAAAAAAAATATATATATATATATATATATATATATATATATATATATATTACACCACAAACAATTTAATATTACCGAAGATGATTAGGGTCACTTGCGATTTTGTTTGTTTGTTTGTTTGTTTTTTGTTTTTAGTTTTTAGTTTAAAGTGATAATCTCTAAGATTTCATCTTTGTTCTCTTGGGTGACACCTATGGTGGTGCGTTGTAATTGCAGGTGAGATCAAAACAGTGTAATGTCACATAATGTCACTATCTACTGCAAAGGCTTCATCCAAATGGACATAGCCTCAATCAACATTGTGAGTGACTCTTTTTTTTAGATGAAAATCTTTTAGATTATAACTTTAAATCAGGATTATGAGAATAAAGTTAGAATTCTGAGATTAAAGTCAGAATTCGAAGTTACTGTCAGAATTTGGAGAAAAAAGTCTGAATTTTTTAATTAAAGTCCGAATTCTCAGATTAAAGTCAGAATTCTGCGGGGGGAAAGAAGCATAATGTGACATCACTGACGACGTCACTGATGATATTATCGATGGTCTACCGGAATTTGAAATGTCTCGGGTCCCTAGATTTTTGTGACGTCAAAATAGGGTCACCAGCCAAAAAAGTTTGGGAACCCCTGTACTAGAGCAGAATAGTGCGAGAGTTAGGGTTAGGGTCATCTTTCATGTAAGAAAATTCAGAGAGCGAGAGAGAGAGAGAGAGAGAGAGAGAGAGAGAGAGAGAGAGAGAGAGAGAGAGAGAGAGACTGAAAGTGAGTGATTTACTGTAAGAGCACGGAGCAAAGAAAGAAGATCGGGAAAAGGAGGACAGGAGGAGGGGTGGCGACGGCGAGAAATGGGGAAAATGTACGACGGGGAAGAAGGGAAGGAGGTGAGAGAGAGTGAAGAGTGGAGAAAAAGAGAGCAATGGAAAGGAGCGCGATGAGAGAAATATGAGTGGGTCCTAGGGGTGTGTATATTAGACTGGGGTCGGCCCCTGTCTGACAGAGAGAGATGTGGGTGCAGTCAGTGGTGATTCATCACCTGTATCAGGGGAGAGGAGAGGAGAGTGGATGGACCAGCCTCTGGATACGTCTCAATACTTCCAATGAGCCTCCTCCCCCCCTCTCCTCCTCCTCCTCCTCCTCCTGCCCTTCGCCGCCATCTGGAAGCGTGTAACGCCTCTCGATATACCAACCAAAACAATAGGTATCTGTCGCTTAGCCTCCGCTCCTCCGACCGCGCGTTTTTAAACTCGCAGCAGATGAGGACGGGGAAATGACGACGCCTAATTATAGCGGAGGAGGAGGAGGCGGCGAGCGGCGGACATCTTATCGCGGTGAAGTGCGGCCCTTGTTGCTGCAGAGAGGCAGAGAGAATTCCTGATGTTCAATTCCAGCTGTTTTTTCTCCGGTGTCAGCGTTTGGCCCCGGAGATGTATATTTATAGTCTTGCTTCCATCTTGTGCTCCTTCTGTTCTCTCTCTCTTTGCCCCCCTCTGAACGCAGAGAGGAGAGAGGAGGTCCTGTCGGAAGCGCCGGCTGTCTGGTTTTTTTTATGAATAGCCGTGAAGCTGCCGAGGCCTTTTAGTGTTAATTGCCTTATCAATACATCTCATTTTGGAACGGAGCCAGCGGGGTTAGAAGGCCTCGTGTTCCGGGAGTTAGACTGCAAATAGTTTCCTCTTATATCACTCGTTCCCCTTTCTGTTTATGGCTTTCTCATTCTCCCCATATGCTGTCTGAGACCCCCCCCCCCGCCCACCCCCCATTTCTCTTGGCTCATATTGCCATTTCCATGACCCCTCGTAGGGAAAAAATATTTTGGCAGTTTTGCATGTAGGCTTTACCGTTTGTTTTTTTCTCTTTTCCTGTCGTCCGCTATACGCTAACACCCAGTTCTTCTCTCTCTCTCCCTCTCTCCCCCCCCTCCCTCTCTCTCTCTCTCTCCCCCCCCTCCCTCTCTCTCTCTCCCTCTCTCCCCCCCTCCCTCTCTCTCTCTCCCCCCCCTCCCCCCCCCTCTCTCTCCCCCCCTCCCTCTCTCTCTCCCTCTCCCCCCCCCCCCCTCCCTCTCTCTCTCTCTTCCCCTGTCCTTAGGTTTCAGTAGGAGTACGAGCAGTGTGTCCCCTCACGGTTATGTCCCCAGCTCCACTCCCCAGCAGAGCGGCTACAGCTCCACTAGCATGAATGGCTACTCTAACTCTGGCATGGCAACCCTGGGCACCTCGCCCAACTTCCTCAATGGATCTGCAGGCAACTCGCCCTATGCTAGTGAGTAAACAACAACAACAACAACAACAACACACTACATCCTATGCTAGTGAGTAAACAACACACTATGCTAGTGAGTAAACAACACACTATGCTAGTGAGTAAACAACACACTATGCTAGTGAGTAAACAACACACTATGCTAGTGAGTAAACAACAACAACAACAACAACACACTACATCCTATGCTAGTGAGTAAACAACACACTATGCTAGTGAGTAAACAACACACTATGCTAGTGAGTAAACAACACACTATGCTAGTGAGTAAACAACACACTATGCTAGTGAGTAAACAACACACTATGCTAGTGAGTAAACAACACACTATGCTAGTGAGTAAACAACACATTATGCTAGTGAGTAAACAACAACAACAACACACTACATCCTATGCTAGTGAGTAAACAACACACTACATATGCAGGCAACTCGCCCTATGCTAGTGAGTAAACAACACACTATGCTAGTGAGTAAACAACACACTATGCTAGTGAGTAAACAACACACTATGCTAGTGAGTAAACAACACACTATGCTAGTGAGTAAACAACAACAACAACAACACACTACATCCTATGCTAGTGAGTAAACAACACACTACATATGCAGGCAACTCGCCCTATGCTAGTGAGTAAACAACACACTATGCTAGTGAGTAAACAACACACTATACTAGTGAGTAAACAACACACTATGCTAGTGAGTAAACAACACACTATGCTAGTGAGTAAACAACACACTAGCCCTATGCTAGTGATTAAACAACACACTACATCTGCAGGCAACTCGCCCTATGCTAGTGAGTAAACAACACACTATGCTAGTGAGTAAACAACACACTATGCTAGTGTATAAGCAACACACTATGCTAGTGAGTAAACAACACACTATGCTAGTGAGTAAACAACACACTATGCTAGTGAGTAAACAACACACTATGCTAGTGAGTAAACAACACACTATGCTAGTGAGTAAACAACACACTATGCTAGTGAGTAAACAACACACTATGCTAGTGTATAAACAACACACTATGCTAGTGTATAAACAACACACTATGCTAGTGAGTAAACAACACACTATGCTAGTGAGTAAACAACACACTACATCTGCAGGCAACTCACCCTATGCTAGTGAGTAAACAACACACTACATCCTATGCTAGTGAGTAAACAACACACTACATCTGCAGGCAACTCGCCCTATGCTAGTGAGTAAACAACACACTACATCCGAGATCCCCCCCCCCCCCCCCCCCCCCCCCCCCCTGGGGGGGGCGTAGTCGCATCATCGTCCACTATCAGATGGTCTGCAATGCATGTCCAGCTCCTTCAGCAGCCTCCGCCCGGCTCCTCCGCTGACACCCAGAGACGAGGACAGGAGCAAAGCGTGGAAGGCTAAAAGGAGCAGAGTGTTTGATTCTAACCAAAGAGGAGAACAGAACAGTGTTAAAAAAGACATGAAATAGACAAAGGGAGGTGGAAACAAGGAGTGACGCACAAAAGAGAGTCATGGAGTTCAGCTGGCTCATCTGTTTCTTTAAGAACAGAGTCAAACGCAAATCCCCTCTTTATTGGCCAGAGGAGCAGATCACCCAGCACCCCCCATACCCCCCCTCCTTCACACACACACACACACACACACACACACACACACACACACACACACACACACCACTACCTCCGACACACACACACACACACGTTCACCCTCTACATTAAAGACCCTTGATTAAATCAATAAACTAATTGCTAGAGAAGCAATTCCATTTCAGCTCTTTGATTCCTGGGTGTTAACAAGTATTTTAACAGGCTCATCGGCCCCACGCAGACACTTTCAATCAATGGCCCCTCGGCCTGCCTTTGTAGGTCCAATTTTCATTAATTGATTAGTTAGGCCCCTTCATAAATGGATTATGACTTTATTGCGGGGATTTGTCAGGAAGAGCCATAAAAGCTAAGTGTTGGATAATAACAACAATAAAGGCAGAAGCAGATATCAGAGGGCAGGTGAAATACGACTGGGCTGATTGTAAAATCGCTGAGGGGGTAAAATGCTCTTAGTGTATTAGACAGACAAAAGACTGGACGCAGGCAGAGTGGATGGACGCGATGATGTCAGAGGGAGGACAGCCTGTATAGGTTTCTGAAGATAACCTTCTGCTCAGTTTTGTGCCTGTCTGTCTGTCTGTCTGTCTGTGTGTCTAATCACTGTGAGTTAGACAGCAGCTGGTCATTACAGTACACACAGCCATGTTATTGTTGAGGTTCCATTTCTAAGAATTCCACTATTTCACAGACTTTTCATGTTGTGCTTGCTTTTGTTCAAAACGCTGCTCTGTTGTTGTCGTGGATGTGAATGGGGGGCCTTGAAGTCCTGTCAAAATTCACTCCGGAGCTCTGGTGGTGAGGTGTTGCTCAGATGAAAAGAAAATTCTAGGTAGGAATTTTTATTTAAAATTTAAAATTGAGGGTTTGCGATTATTGCACTGATTACCAGTGTTGGGGGTAACTCATTACAAAAGTAACATGTTACATGTAATATATTACTTGTAGCAGTAACACAAGTTACAAATTGAGTTACTTTTTTTTAATCAAAGCATTAAAGAAAGATACAATAATTTCCTAATGAAATTGTGTTTTGCCAATAACCACTATAGATGACAATAACAAAGGATAACATTTAGAAATGTGGACAGTTTAGAAACTTTACACTGACTTCAAGACGGTTGAAATGCTTTTTCGGGATGGTTCCGGGGCGGCGATGTCATTGTGCTACTGCCGTTATTTTGGTGAAAGTAATGCAAAAGTAGTGTAATAAGTAACAAGTTACTCTACACAGACAGTCATATTGTAAAGTAACGTATTACTTTCAAATGAGAGTAACTAGTAATATGTAGTATATTACAATTTGAAAGTAACTTGCCCACCACTGCTGATTACAGTACAAGCTAAATGCCCAAAGTGACTGATGACGACACCACGTTCAAGGTGGTGGCAAAGATGCTGTGAGGAAATGTGATTTGTTGTGGAGCAGATTGTATCATCTGACCTCACCTGTTCTAATTGAGTGGAACCGCTGGGCTGTGGGTGCTGATTGAAATCTCTTGTTTTTAAGTTTGATAAAGGTGATCTGGGAGAACCTCGTTTTTAAGTTTGATAAAGGTGATCTCGGAGAACCTTGTCTTTACGTTGCCTCGCTCCAAAACAAATGAAGGGTGCAGCACCCTGAGTCATGCTAAGAGAGATTTATCCAAAAAACACTGCCCCCCCTGAGCACAGCATGACTCATCAAAAAACAGACTGATCACAGGGAAACGTTGAGAAAAGAAAAATCATATTTGGGCTGTTTTCAGTGCAACTTTCCAACCAAACATATTTTTGTCTCGGCCGTGGAATATACGGGCTCTGTGATTGCTTAA
>NC_139634.1:10589020-10614020 GCF_964638095.1 Poromitra crassiceps
CAGGTTCGGAGTATGGCCGGGCGTCAAGGTGATTATCCTGCCGATAATCTTAATAATATCCTGTAGTGCTGTGGGTGCGCCACATTTACAAATCTTGTAGTGTGTGCATGTTTGAGAGCGCACAGAGAAATGCACAGACTGCTTCTGTTGGAAGTGCTGTATATAGGCGGATTTACGCGAGGTCGAACTACTGGGTATGAAATCCGACAGTCGGAATAATGGCGTTAAAATGGTCGGATTAATGGAGGGTCGACATTATGAGACTACAATGATAAAACTCGCCGTAGACATCAATGGTCGGATTAGCGGGTGGTCGGAGTTATGTGTAGTCTGACCTATGGGGTGTCGTACTAACGCGTGGACCCCCACTTCACAGCATGTTTCACTTGGTTAAATGCAAGGTAAAATTCAAATACAGTACAGATTAGCGACCACATCATCTTGCTGCGATCAGTGCTGGCCAAATTGCGTGCTCAAGATCCGAAACTGTGTATGTTTCTGATTACCCCCCATTTTCTCCCCAATTATACTTAGCCAATTTCCCCCTGCTGCCCCCGTCGTTTCCCACCCCCTCTGCCGATCTGGGGGAGAGCCGTAGACTAGCACCATGCTTCCTCCGATACATGTCCAGTTGCCAGCCGCTTCTTTTTCACCTGACAGCAGGGACCTTCACCGGCAGGACGTAGCACGTGGGAGGATCACACTATTCCCACCAGTTCCCTTCCGCCCCCAAACAGGTGCCCCAAACAACCAGAGGAGGCGCTAGCGCAGCGGCCAGGACACATACCCCTAATCCGGCTTCCCGCCCGCAGACACAGCCAATCGTGCCTGTTAGTATAGATGCCCGACCAAGCCGGAGGCAACACGGAGGCGCGAACCTGCGACCCTCATGTTGGTAGGCAGGGAATCTACTGCTACACTACCCGGACGCCCACTTTGACTTATCTCTACACATTTAGTCACTTTGACTGAGTTTCTCAATTTCTAACCTAATTTCTCACAAATAATCTCAGCCACTCAAAGAATGCACACACACACACACACACACACACACACACACACACACACACACCCAACGTGCTTCAAGAGAGACTATCAGAGAAACTGAATGCCACGAAGTCTGATTGTACAAACAAAAGGAATGGGCTCTCACTCCAGAACACAGATGAGGATATGAGCGTAGGTGCTGTGAATCCACCACTTTATATGACTTGACCTTTCTTCTCCAGTCCCTCTGCCCCTCATCTCTCTCTCTCTCTCTCTCACACACACACACACACACACACACACACACACACACACACACACACACACACACACACACACACACACACTACTTTCTCCTTTCTACCACCTGCGCAGCGCGTGGTCAAGGGAAGGCGTTTGGGGGTGAGTCAGGCATTCATTCATTCGTTCAGTCAGGAATGGATAACGGCGACGTCATCAGTCATGATGTCATCAGTGATGTCATCAGTGCCAAACTTGGGGGCTGTTGAAACGGTGATGATGTCATCAGTGATGTAATGGTGCTTGAGTTGCATCATGAGGTCGCCTGTTTGCTATACATGACCCATGTGTTCCTGGGCCGAGGTTGCCCTTGGTCCTTTTTCTTCGTGTCCAGCTCTCAGGAAGGTGAGGTCATTGCAGCGATGTCACTCCAGCTGTTCCAGAGGCTCTGAGGGTCTCTGGAGGCGTCTCAGTGCACAGCCAGAGATCACAGGCCCATTCAGAGCCTCCTGCTCCGGCCGGCTAATCTTCCACAGCTGCAGAGCATCCAGATGTGTCACTGAAGCAAGGACACCAGCCCTATTCAATTAAAAGTGAGTCTGCACTGTAAACATACATTATTTTGGTAAAATAACAGGGGTTGAAATTGTTTGACGTTGCTCTTGCTATAATTGATTTGACAAGATTGTCATTACAAAAGGAAACTGATAGTGGGACTTAGTGGACTGACAAACTGACTCAGAAACATAGTATTATGATCACAAACCAACTCCTGTGATGTTCTGGGGGCCTCTAGTGGCCAGATGTAAATACTACACAAGAGGCATTTCCCTCTCTTTTTCACCAAGTTACAGTAACATTAGGAATGGTACAGTAGAAAAATCACTCAATTCAGTAACTTAATTTAAGGTGTATACAAGAATGTCATTGAAGCTAGCTAGCTACAGTATATCAAATCTCCAAGCAGAAAACTACAGACACAAGAAACTACATACAAAGTTTCTTGTGTCTGTCTTTATTTGTCTGTATACTGACTGAGGTCACGGTGTCAACTGCCTTCATACCAACGCATTCTTACTCCAAACTCGTCAAATACTGAGGTTTGGTCAGGACCGCTTGACGCACTTTATAATGGGTGGGGGACCCCATTCTCACCGGTTACGTTCCTCCAACACAACACGACCAAGCGGAGCTCCTGCCAGCCCTTGTCCGGCCTAGAGGGTGACATGGGAGTGGTTTGTCACTCCTGTCCCATCCCACTCCCACAAAAACACTCACGTCCCGTCCCGTCCTGTCCTGTCCAAATCTCCCCTTTTTCCCCCCACACGTCATGCATGCACGGTCAGGTGTCTGCCTGCAACCAACCAGCAACCAGCCATCAGAGCAGCCAGGGAGAAAATAATAATAATAGCGTTTCTCCTTATTATAAGTGCATTTGCATATTTATATATAAAAACTGGTCATCGTTCCCGCCCCCGCCCGCTCCTGTTCACTTTTGTTCCTGTCCCGTCCCAATCACGTGATGAATAGGTAAGATTTATGTGGGTTGTACACACACACACACACACACACACACACACACACACACACACACACACACACACACACACACACACACACACACACACACACACACACACACACACACACACACACACACACACACACACACACACACACACACACACACACACACAGGTGATCTCCCTGCAACAAAAAGGGAACTGAAGATATTATGAGGTTATCTTCTGCTTTTGAACACTGATTTCCAAAGTGAAACCAACACCCAGAGGGGCTGAGACCAGACGAGTTTCATCACCAGGCTGACCCTTCAACCCAATACAGTGTACACCAGATGCGTTACGGCTCCGTGCGGATCCGCTAAAACTGCCACAGCAGACTCGCCCATGTTAATGATGGGCAATACATGCGGTATGGAAAAAAGATACACCTGCAACCAACCAGCAACCAGCCATCAGAGCAGCCAGGGCGAAAATAATAATAACAGCGTTTCTCCTTATTAGAAGTGCATTTGCATATTTATATATAAAAACTGGTCATCGTTCCCGTCCCCGCCCGCTCCTGTTCACTTTTGTTCCTGTCCCGTCCCAATCACGTGATGAATAGGTAAGATTTATGTGGGTTGTACACACACACACACACACACACACACACACACACACACACACACACACACACACACACACACACACACACACACACACACACACAGACACACACGTGATCTCCCTGCAACAAAAAGGGAACTGAAGATATTATGAGGTTATCTTCTGCTTTTGAACACTGATTTCCAAAGTGAAACCAACACCCAGAGGGGCTGAGACCAGACGAGTTTCATCACCAGGCTGACCCTTCAACCCAATACAGTGTACACCAGATGCGTTGCGGCTCCGTGCGGATCCGCTAAAACTGCCACAACAGACTCGCCCATGTTAATAGATGGGCGATACATGCGGTATGGAAAAAATATGCACCTGTTGTATTTTTGTGCGATCCCACATGCATGTCTGACAGATGACATGGGTTTGGGTCTGTTGTCAGACAGCTGCACGGAGCATAGAGGCCATTAGGCTACTCTTTTACGCACGTTTTCCAGGTCCCTCAACCCTTTGTTACAGAGAGAGGAAGATGTATGCCTGGAGTGACACAACACCCACACACAAAAATACACCATTGTTTCTGTGTCCACACAGATCCTGTGAGGTACAATTGACCATGATCATTATGGGAGTTATAATGGATCCTGGATGGCAACTTAATCCACCATTTCACTAGAACCCTTCACTTGTTCTGTGTTGGAACGACGAGTGTTCAACGTAAGCAACGCTCACGGCAAACACATTCATCTGTTACACGAGGATAATAACTAGAGCTGCAACGATTAATCGATTAGTCGATCGACAGAAAAATAATCAATAACTGTTTTGATAATTGATTAATCGTTTTGAGTAATTTTTTAAGAACAAATGTCAAAATTCTCTGATTCGAGCTTCTTAAATGTGAATATTTCCTGGTTTCTTTACTCGTCTATGACAGTAAACTAAATATCTCCGGGTTGTGGACAAAACAAGACATTAGAGGATGTCCTCTTGGGCTTTGGGAAACACTGATCTACATTTATTCACCATTTTCTGACATTTTATAGACCAAACAACTAATCGATTAATCGAGAAAATAATCGACAGATTAATCGATAATGAAAATAATCGTTAGTTGCAGCCTTAATAATAACTAGGCTTTCCCTCTCAGTCTTCACTGATGTATAGAGAGACTATTCTCCCTGCTGATCAGTAGGCGTTGTTTTTTTTGTACACTACTGATACTGAAACAGTAATACAGAGAGCAGGAACGCCGAATGAAACTAGTCTAGGGGTCGAATCCTTTTTTTGCCCAAAATTAGTCATACCTGCTTAAAATAGGTAGGATGTTTCCCGGGTTGAAATTAAAAACGCCAAAATGATTCAATCGTGGAAAACATATCAATGGAAATAAGGATTGTTTCAACTCCTCCGCCCCACGTATTGTACTTAGGAAATACTAAACACAATACTGTATCATACTGTATGTTTCGTGTAGATACTTGTGGGGATAAACACAATACTGTATGTTTCGTGTAGATACTTGTGGGGATACCTATCACCTCAAATAGCAGAAGTGTCTCATCCCTCACAGAGCGAAAGGTTGGAGGGTTCCTGACCACACCTCCAGTGGTAACGCACCGATACACACCTCTGAATGCACTGCATGATCATACTTCTTAATAAGCTGGCCTTCAAGAAGAAAAAACAGATTATCTCTCTCTCACACACCCACACACACTTTTGCTTTACCTTTCTGCAGAGCAGGATGGTTCACCGCTGCTGTTTCTGTCGAATATGTCAAAGGTCAACCTGATCGCTTTCTTCTTCTTCTTCAGCTCTGTCACGTGACGCATGAAACTGTAGAACTGGACATCTGCAGAGGACACCACGACCTGGATGAACACCTGGATATGGAATGGTTTAGTTAATTGGAGGGGCTGTAATCAGAATACCATTCACATTCAGTGAGTGTTTTTGTCATGGATATCCAGTAGTTACTTTGAAGTAGGCTAAGCATTTTCTAAAGAAAACAATTGTAGCCTACCCAATAGCTATCAAAATCTAGACGACAGAAAATGTATGTTTTCTTCAGCCTCAACTTCATCAACTCAACTGACTGTAGCCTAATAGTCAGTGTACGTCACTGCTCGCATGTAAACACCATTTGTTCCAGTGCTGGGGGCCTGCCGCTTGCACCTGTGTTACTTCCTGCCTTTTAGACATGAGTGGGAACCGGAAGCGAAATAGGCTAATCTATCTATTGGTTGACGATACGACACTAACCTACACCAACGCGCGAGACTCACCAGTCATTTTGAAGGAAGAATGACCGATGAGTCACGCCTTGAGGATATGGACCATGCAGGTACCTCTGGAAAAAACAACTTCTTCTTCTTCTTCTACTTCGTTCTTCTTCTTTTTCTTCTTCTGCTTCTTCTTCTTCTTCTGCATTGGTCTTCTTCTTTTTCTTTTGTCTTTTTCCCCTTCTTCTTCGTGTCCTGTTCGTATCATCCATCACGTGAAAAAAGTAGGATAACTCCACACGAATGAAGTTAACGCTATGAACTGTCAAAATGTCCAACTTTTACCCAACTTATGCAGCAATTAGTGGTCACCACAGATGGCACAGCACGTGTCTAGCTTAGTTAATTATCATTGTGCATGCGTGACATGTAACTCAAATGTATCTAGTAACGTTATAGCCTACTTTATGGTATTCAGCCGAGCAGCATTTTGGTAAACAAACCGCGTCACTGGGTGGCAACGGCAATGGAACTCTATGGAGCCCAAGTGGCGCGAGGTTTGTGTGTCTGACTATCTTAGCCGGCTAGCTAACTCTTTACATTAAAAAAACTGCAACAGTTCACACAACTTTAACACAGCATGCATATAGCGTTACATCAAACTCTTGAGCTACTTCTGCTCTCACTCAGAATGTCAAAATATAAGCGATGTGATGTATAGTTTTTGAGATAATAACGTTTGTTTGGCACAACTCATGCTGCGGGGTTCCGCATTTCTGGGTGGCAAGTGACGTCACGCTGATTCGTCCTATAGCAATGATTAGGCTAAGGATTTATATGTTTGGTGTATTGTATTCCTATATGGGCCAAAGAAAAGAAACATGATGTCATGTGAATAGAGTGCTTGTGAGTGACAAAACGCCTACCTGTTCTGGTTGCACCTGTCAACCTGCTCATCAGGTGGCGCCATATGCCATAACTGTTTCAAAAGTTAATTTCTAATCCAAATGAAAATGAAAGAGGAAGGGTGAGAGGCGAGAGCACCTTACATCATGCTTGCCAGCCTGAGAGTAAACACCCAGTGCATAATATGGCACTATAGGCTAGAGATAGTTAGCTGCCTGGGGAAGTACACAGTCCATCTTACAACTGTCCGAAATGTCAACAAGCCATTTTCTCAACTGAGGTGTGTCTTCTTGGCAGCACGTGATCAGACGACATATTTGTTTACAATAGAAGTGAGTTGGTCCTGTCTGGACTTTTCTGCGTGGGGAAGTTTCCCTTCTCCCTGAAATGTCAGTCTCACATAATGCAGTATGGTATAAAACTCAGCTGGAAGGAGCAGCATTTCATTCTAGCGGTGTTGGATAACCTGTTGTGAAGGTAAGACCAAATCACTCTTTGTTTACTACCTTTTTATTCAGCTTTTTCTAGCTAGTTAACGAAGATGTGGAATAAATGCACCATAGACAATGTCAGATAGATAGATAGATAGATAGATAGATGGATAGTATTTTATTCCATAAAATGCAGTACGCTTATTTGTTGGTTTTATTTGTTATTATGTAACTCAGGATGTTAAGATTTTAGCGCTTAAAGCTTCAGTAAGGTGCACATTTATATTGATTCTATGTATCTGTGTGTGTGTGTGTGTGTGTGTGTGTGTGTGTGTGTGTGTGTGTGTGTGTGTGTGTGTGTGTGTCACTCCTTCAGATGCGCTTCCTAGTTGCCAGCATCATCTGTGCTTTGCTACACGAAGTCAGTGGCCAAAACCCCATAAGCCACTGGACTCTCCAGCCAAACGGTAGGTTTGATCGTGATGAGAACAAACGCATCACTCTAATTACCTCAAGCACAATTCAAATAAATCATGTGAAACAAACTCCAAATCTGTGTGTGACGTGTGTGCGTGTGTCTGTGTGTGTGTGTGTGTGTGTGTGTGTGTCCTGCTATAGTTCTGATAGTGGAAGTGGATGGCGATTTGGGTCAGCAACCGTTGACCTGCTTGGACTCGGCTGAGGAGGTGACGTTGCGTGCCGCCCAGGGTGGAGATATCGTTTGGAAGAAGGATGGAGTGGAACAAAGACAGAGGGGGAACTCTTACCTGGTGGCACTGGAGGAGAGCTTGGGAGGGGGCAACTACACCTGCCACAGCGAGGACGGATCACTCCTCAACTACACAGAGGTCCTGCTCCAAGAAGACGACACCAAAGAGAACAAAATCCTTGTGAAGACTGACCAAGGTAATCTAAATCATCACTACGACACTCTTCCTTTCCATGTTGTATAAGCACACCAACACACACCAACCATCTCTAGTTACTTTATCTCAATAGAGAATTTGGAGAATGTGTGAAAAAATAAACAAAATACTGTATGATTGATAAGACGTGTTCTGTTGTGTGTGTGTGTGTGTGTGTGTGTGTGTGATTATTTATCAGAAGATTATTTGAAGTGCTGGACTCAGAATTACAGCGGAGAGTTCCATTGCTCTTGGACCTGGGACGCCACTCGCCAGGGGAAGGTGGCGTTCATCAGAGCTGGACGGTAAGATCAGGAACTTTAGGAATATTTTCTATTTTGACACAATAACAATAACACAGTGTTGTTCAGAATCCAGTCATGGACATGCCTAGTAGTTATATAACTACTGGTTATGGACATGACTCACACACGAGTATGCAAATAGTGGTGAGTGACTTCTGTAAATAGTGCCCTAAACTAGGGGACAGCACCAACACCCGCAACAAGATTAGTGTGTCATCAGAAGACACAAAGCCAAAGGTAATCCATAATGAAAAGCATGTGTTTTACGCAGAGCCCCGCCCCCTCACGATGACGACGACACCCTCTGTTCTGTGGACACCAGTGGTCGGCATTGGACGTGCTCGTCACCTCAGGGGGACATCAGCTGCTCCGTGGACACCAGCGAGCGTGGGATCTCCTGCCTGGACAAGCAGCACTGCCCCTACGCCGAGGAGAGCCAGCCCATCTACCTCACCGTCTACGTCCAGTCTGCCCACTTCCTGCTGGAGAACTACTTCAAGCGGTTTTACCTGGCAGAGATAGGTGAGTTCACCCACCTGGGAGGGAGACACAAGCCGTGCTGTCTAGACTAGAGGAATGGGTGACAGTAGCTCAAAAAGTTACAGAAAACATAATGTACTGTTACTGTAGTTCATTTTATCTGGTCTGTTTTCCACTCTCTGTCTCTCTCTCGCCCCCCCCCCCACTCTCTCTCTCGCCCCCCCCCTCTCTCTCTCTGTGTCTCTCCCTCTCTGTCTCTCTCTCGCCCCCCCCCTCTCTCTCTCTCTCTGTCTCTCCCTCTCTCTCGCCCCCCCCCCCTCTCTCCCTCAACAGTGAAACCTGACAAGGTGAACATCAGTGAGGTCAAAGGTGAAAGGTCAGTCGAGTGGACTTACCCGAGCTCGTGGAGCAGCCCCTACTCCTTCTTCCCCCTCACTTTTCAGATCGCACAGCTCAAGAGGGGCTGCAAAAAGTGTGACAACCCATGCTCTAAAGTTAAGGTGAGAACAACATGGTGAAAGACAAGTACAGTGGAATCCGCTTATAGTGATCAACTGCTTATAGTGATCAAAAAGCTTGGTCCCCAATCATTCCTATAACACATGCTGTTTAAATAATCCGCTTATAGTGATAAATACTCCGCTTACAGTGATCATTTTGGGCCTTGGCCCACCTCAGAACAATAGATTTTTTTTTTTTAACTACAGTAATTTTTTTTTTATTATTACTTACAAACTGCCCAAAATGAGCGAACGAGATACAGCAGCGATAATCGGCGCATCTCTGTATATGGAGAGATCGCGGCATCTCTGTATATGGAGAGATCGCGGCATCTCTGTATATGGAGAGATCGCGGCATCTCTGTATATGGAGAGATCGCGGCATCTCTGTCTGTGGAGAGATGGCGGCGTCTCTGTCTACGCAAGACCGCTGTGTTTGAAACAGCTGGAGACCTAACTTACTGTATGGATTTTTAAAGTCATTAACATTCCTTTACTTTATATGTACTGTATTCATGTAATAAATATACAAATGTCAGTTAGATGTAATCTGCATGAGAAATAAAGACAAAGAAATAAATCTGTTATAATGATCATCCGCTTATAGTGATCAATTTGACCCGTCCCAAGGTGATCACTAGAAGAGGAGTGCACTGTATTGTATAATGTTAACTGGTGTAACAATTGTATAATTAATTCATTTTCAAAATGCTGTATATCCTTTTTTTTCTTTCATTCTGTTAGTTGGCAATGGTTCAAAACATTTTTTATTTTAATTAGTACATGCCACTTTTACCAAAATCGAAACAAAACCTTCTCTATGTATTTGTCATATGCCTCTTGCTTCAATGCTGTAAACTGTACAAGTCTTTTTTTAGCCTTAAGTCACATTCTTAGTTTCTGTGTTGACCGAAATGTTGTCCATTTTCATTTCCAAGGCCGTACACTCTACAGACGTCTGCCGCTTTAAAGTCAAGCGCAACGTGTCCACGGTCTGTGTCCGAGCCAAAGACGCTCTCTGCAACTCGCAGTGGAGCGAGTGGAGCCACATCAGGTCAGTGACCTCGCTCCGGCCGTCATGAAGGAACACTGTTGTGATCATAACAGGTGAACCAGTTATATCCCTAACCACAGAGGGTGGTTAAACCATGCTCTGTGAGGTTTGCTGATAAGAAAGTTAAAGACAACGTTAAACATCCCAGAATTCACAATGGAGTTTGATTGGTGGCAGCTCGCATCAGGGCTAGATGGGATCTAGATCTCAAGAGCTCACAAGAACTGGAGAGGATTACAGTTAACGTAATATTAGAAATGTGGAATGTGCTGCAGACTAATGAGACTGTTTTTGTGTCCCGTTACAGGCGAAATAAAGAGAAGAAAGAAGAAAGGAAGAGAAGACGTCAGCAAAATAAAAGACAGTAGAAATGTTGTGCAACAATGTAGCCCACTAATTAAGTACTTTGATTTGTATTTATTTATTTGTTTGTTTGTTTGTTTGTTTGTTTGTTTGTTTATTTGTTTGTTTATTTATTTATTTATTTATTTATTTATTTATTAGTTTTACATTCCTATTTATTATTTTGCCATGTTCATGGCGACCTTTGTACACGCAATATTTAATTGCTCTAAATGATTATACATAAATAAAGAACATAAAAGCATCATTACCTCATGCTCACAGATGTGTGTCCTTCTGCAATGACGAATCTTATGATTAATGCTTTACTGAGATTAATATGTATATTAATCTTGTGTTAATCTCTATCTGGTGTGTATGTGTGTGTGTGTGTGTGTGTGTGTGTGTGTGTGTGTGTGTGTGTGTGTGTGTTGCTCCATAAGAATATATAATACCATATGATGTCATAGCTGTACCATGCTATGAATATCTGTAGAGATTCAATGAAGTTAGATTGCCCTGCACAGCTCAGATCTTCACATTGGTGCCGGTGGTGTCAGGAAGGAAGTCCATAGTAAAAAGGAAGAAGTTTCACCGCACACAATGTGGAACTTTTAAGTTGATTTATTCTCTAAAAAAGCAACGCGTTTCGCCGCTCAGGCTCATATCCTGATGTGAGCCTGATGAAGCCTGAGTGGCGAAACGCATTGCTTTTTTAGAGAATAAATCAACTTAAAAGTTCCACATTGTGTGCGGTGAAACTTCTTCCTTTTTACTATCTGTAGAGATTCCTTTATTTTGTCAGCTGCCAACTTAGAGGACTGGTGGGATGGTTTTGCTTGTTGCACTCTATATGTCGATGGTTGCACTAGACTCGAGTAACCTCTGTGCTGGAGGAACATATACTGTACATTATGTTTCTGCTCTTCATTTAGTATTATTGCAACATGTTCATGTTGAGGGTGTCTGTCTTCTCACGATATTTCCATGTTATCAATGGGAGACAGACTTTGTAACGCAAATTCAACAGTTTATTTTCCAAAAAGCTATTCCTTTTGGGTGGGGAAATAAATCATTACCTTAAATTTAACTTTAAATATATCTAAAGTTATGATAGTGGTAGAGGTCTTCACGGGTCCAAAATGTCAGACCCGGACCCAAATGGAAATTAAATTTGTGCCCGGGGGTGGTTGACAGCTGTGAAAGCCACCCACCGGGTCCACTCGGGTCCTATTGGACACGGCATTTCACTGTCAGACCCGGGGTCACTTCTTTTGAATGGACCCGATACTCCGCCAGGTCCGGGTCGGGTCCTCGGGTATCTAGTCTCTCAATGCGTGTTAATAATGAAGCTCTTAAATTACCTGCTATCCTTTAAAAAAGTACTATAATTTGGTTTATCCCTTTGCTAAAGTGCCATTAATTTTTTTTAATTTTTTTACAGTGGGGATATCTTATAAATTCATTCATAGATTTTATCTCACTCCAGCAGCTGTCTTATATGTATATTATGTAATGGTAAATCAATAAGAAGCCATATGCACACAATGTGAGAATGCCCAGAGATGAAGAAGGCTTTCTGGTTAGAAATAGCTTCATATACAGTATATATCAAATAAAAGAGATATCCATGTTCCATGCTCAGTCGGTATCTTAATGTTGAATAATGATTTATCATTCAACTCCGCCATGAATCAGAAGAGAGTGCGGTGAGCAGGCATGGCAGCTGCCAAAAGAATATCGCTCACAAGATGGAGACTCGCCATGTACTCCAGTTCAATCACTGGCTCTCGTTATTATGTGCAGGTTTTAACACTTTATATACGGCTCGATTTCACCATACGTCATTGCTGTTTTAAAATCAGCATTTCATAAGGTGAATTTGTGTTTTAATTCTACAGACGTGATTATAGAAGTGTCACGGGTCTAGTTCAATGAGTTGAATGATGGGGAAGACAAGGGGGTGAAAATAATCAATGAAGCATCCATTTTGCGGTTGTATTGATGGACAAAGATTGATAGATTCTCCCATCATTCGAGTCGTCTCTCTGTTGTCTTATTTTGGTTGGTGTGTAAATTTATGATGTACGTTGACAGCATACGGTCCGTTTGTAAATAAGAAAACAGCGGATATGTCATTTTGGAGCCAAACTCCACACTTGGAAACATGTATTGTAGATTATAAAACGGCTCTCTCAAATCAAGCAATCTGATTGGTTCACAGCCATGGTATAAATACCGTATACCACTCTCATAACCCATGGCCATTGATTATTATTTGAAGAGCCATGACGCATGATGGCGCAACTCTCTTACTAAAAGGCTTTGGTTACCTCAAATGACAATGTAGAAAAAACAAAATGGCGGAGACAGCTGTCAGATCCTTGTGAATCGATCTTCGCTTATAACTTTACTAATACTTCGCAGGAAATTATGTTTTGTACAAGAATAGACGCGGGCTAATGTCTTCTTTGCAAAAAAAAGGCTGTTAACCCCGCATTTCTAAATAAGACGTAACGTTAGTTGTGTCGGGCTTTGCAGAAAGCTCTCAGCTTCTCAGCAAGCGCCAGGATTGGCCAATGTCAACTTCAGTCTCCAGAACGATCCAATCAAATCACCCACACGTCTATCTTCTTGCTAGAGGTCCCGCCTTACAGTAGTGTTTCAACTGACTCTATCAGAATGCCATGCCAGTCGGACTTATAGTATTATTATTATTATATTATCATACTTGGAAACCGTTTTATAAAAGCAATATAGCACTCGAGCTGCTGGTGACGTGGCATATATCCCGCTGCTCAGCAGTTATCCCACTCGGCCTGCGGCCTCGTGGGATAACAGCTGATCAGCGGGATATATTTGCCACAACACACTGGCTCTCATGCTATATTGCTTAAGTATACGTGCTAAAGGGAAGTTTCCTGTCACCACAGATGAGATAACTGACCCATGTAAAACCCACGATGGCAGTACCAGCATGGGATTTGGGTTCATGTTGTCATGTACACTTTAACTAGAATTTACTAATCAACAAAAGCCCCTAAGACGAGTATGTGCCATTATGAAACAGGCTAGGGAAGATGAAGGAAGAGATCAAGTTCCTAAATCTTTTCCCCTTCCTGCTGGTATCAGCTTGAGTTTCTTGCACTGAGCGCTCCTTCAGCAGGCTTTTAGAAAGTTTTTTTTACTGTATGACCTAACACTCAAGTGAAGTATGTTTTTTTGGTTGTCATAGAAACCAGTTTGTGGTTTCTATGGATGGTTTCTATTTGACCGGTAAGACCAATGGGGTCAGCGTCATCAGTTACACATCACTTTACTGGTTTTTGCCTCTCAGCGGGTAACGAGAGTGTGGCTGGAAACTCTTCTCAGCGTACAGCAGATCACAGAGCGCTCCTTTAGCTTTGAAGCCATGACTCAGTCAGGTGTGTGATATCTGACAGCACCACGGTTGATACAGAAACCAAGGTGTTTTCTATACGGCTCATCTGATGCTTCCCAGGCAGCACCATTTCAAGGAAGGGATCTGGATGTTCCATATTTATCATAGATATGTGCAACTCGTTACAGTCCATTGTTGGATACTAGGAAGCAAAAGTTTCTAAATAGAAATACATGACATTCCACTTCCTTTGAGTCAGTTCACACAGGACAATATTGATCAAATGTGTCTGTCTAATATGAGTGAGGTAATGGCAAAGATACTGGTCATTCAGAATTCATTCAAATGAAAATCTCTTGTAGATGTCAACGTCATATGTGTTCGTGGTTTAGTGCAGCGGTCCTCAACGTGGGACGCCAGGGGTCCTTCAGGGGGTTCCAGTCGGTGAACTCAATTAACTCAATTAGACAATGTAGAAGAATGACTTTTTTTGGTCAGAGTTTCATGTTATCTCTCTACCTACAAATGTAGTCTTGGAAATCTGGACAAAATCATATCTAGCAATCAAAATGTTGGTTGGGTCAAACTCATAAAGACAATCAGTGCCTCTCTGTGTCCTAAACTTTATCGTCAGGAACTAAACAGCAAAGCACCATGGGAGCTCATCTGTATGCTACGGTCAGTTTTGTAACAGCCAGTGATTGTTGTGGTCTGACCACCCTTTATATGCTATTGGTTGGTTTGAAATAGAGTAATTCATGAATCAGTCCCATTCTTAACTGATATTCATCTAAATGTCAGTGATGACAATACGCTTCCAGGTGTGATAAACTGGGTACGTGTTCGGTTTTTAATCAAGTATTCATGCTAAACAAAAGAAAACTATTATCTGCCTGCATGGGGAGAAGCATACTGTACCACTTGTGTGAATAAGCTGAATGCTATTTATTTGCTGAAATTATGTAATCATAAGATTATTGAAGGTTATAGAGTCTAATGGCTGAAGTAAATATATCACAAATAAGTAATATTGTTGTTCCTTTATTTCCTTTATTTCTTGGAATATGATGTTAAAAAAAAGAGTAATGAGTAATGCAAGAGTTCCAATCCCCCAAAAAACATCTGACCTGCAATAGGGAGAACAGCGATCATATCCAGACATATAAAATTCCAATAAACTTATGAACAAACTTAATATAGAAATGAATTTATGACCAAAAGTCCAAGAAAAGCCCAGGCCGACAAAATCACAGATACATTGGTCAGTCTTCCCAATATTGGTCTGTAGGTGTCTGCATGGTCAGGAGGTCGTGGTGAACCTCTCCTTCACTTCCTGTTACGGTGTCTGCATGGTCAGGAGGTGGTGGTGAACCTCTCCTTCACTTCCTCATTATGAAAAGCAGAAGAGACAAAGTAAAATAAGCACTTTCAGGAGAGATGTGTCAGAAATGTTACCCCTGACAGCACTGACATTTCGATTTTTAGTCCCCCACATTGTTGGGAAAAGTTCCTATTTTTGTCTTCCAGTTTCCCCTGATTTAAAAGTGTCAAGTCAACACATGAGTTGTAATGCACAGCATCATAGCCATTGTTTAACTCTGTTCACAATGCATCTAAATCAGTTTGGCCATTTTTCTCTCTCATTGTTTGGCTAAAATGGCAGAAAAATATTTAGCTGAAGCCAATCGGTGTAAGATCGTTTACCTGTAGTATGCCGAGTTCTGATTATGAAAAAAAATCAGTTGATTAAAATTAGTGTCACTAAGTTTACAGTATGATTTATAGGATCGTAAATTCTGACTTCACAGTAACAACAACAAAGTATGTGATATACCGTAGTCTAGATAGGAGAGACCCCTATTTCACCACAGTAACTTCAAAGCAACAACAAACAATGTTTGAACATTGAAACAGACATTTTTTTTTATTTAGTGAGCATGTGTCTTTGTGTCTTCCCATCAGGTATAATATGCTGTATATGGATGAAAATAAGTAAACAAAAAGGTAAAGAAGAAAGTAGGCAGGTAGGTTGGTAGACATGTGAAAACTGAAATAGATTGATTAAATTAATGCATGCAGAGCCTTAGAGTCAGCCATGACCTTGACCCCCATACTGTAATGTTCTTCTACTCCTGTATGTGCCATGCAGCAGCTCCCCAGAGGAGCAACGTGATATCTCTACAACATACATCTCATCTCACATTCATGTAGGTCAGGGGTTTTCAACATGGTGCCCGCGGCCCCCTGGTGCTCTGTGAAGGCATTGCAGGTGGTCCCTGACCATGGATTCAATGTTATAGCTTCCATGTCATCTCAAGCCCTTTCCTCACGCCAGTGGTCCTCAGGTTGCTTCTTAGTCAGAGTAGTGGTCTGGTCACAATCAGTTGGATGATGTAGGTCAAAGGATGCAGTGAAATTAAGCGTTCAGTATTCATAGATCAGATTGGTCTTGTGTTTGTCTTACATCATTCTGTTCTGTGATTGATTGTTGATCAGTTAGATCGAGTTAGGCTCGTTCTCGGAGATGCTTGTGATGAAGGGCTGTATATACATGAACTTGAACTATATCTGCATACAATATTTGCAGGCTAAACTGATCCACACATACTGTAGTATTTTGAGGTTCTCTTGTTATAACCTAACTGACATTTATGTGTTTGGTTGCGGCGTTGTATCTTCTTGGTAACTGACTTGGTCCTGATGTTGCCACAGTTAAAAGCTCTCCTTAACAACCTGAAAAGCAACAATCTTATATAGGAAGTGTGGTCAACTTCACTTTGCTTCTCTAATCTGGAACATGGAGCTGGAAGGAGAAGTGAGAAGGCTCTCAACCGATCCACTTTACAAGAAAATGTGTTAATGAATAGTCTGCATTAACTCTTACAGCACCAATTACAGTGCATTTTAGCCAAGACCCATTCAAGAGTCAGACAGCAGCACAATTATCAGTTTCCTGGATGGAAAAATCATATTATGAATAAATGAAGGATTGTGTTTATAAATAGCAGAAGCAATGCACTCTGTGCCGCGCTGTGCCAATAAGCAAACACACACAGACGACCACGACTGTGTCGTCCATATGTGCAGCGATATGTGAGAACATTGACACAGGAAAATAATGAAAGTAAGGGCAAGCTCATTGGAATTTCAACTATTGTAAAGTCAAATTTACAAATGTTTATTTTTAACTATAGTGTGATGATGATGAGGTACAGTATAGTTACCAGTTAGGCACACTTGCGCACCCTCTCTCTGTCTCTCTCACTCTCTTTTCTCTCTTTCTCTCTCACACACATACATACACACACACACACACACACACACACACACACACACACACACACACACACACACAGAGAGAGAGACAATATTTCAGACATTTTTAAGCTATCAGAAAACTTTAAGCTGTGTATCGTTTTTGTTTTGATGTAAATAAATTCGATTTAAAACTTGTAGAACTTGTGTATCTGTCCAAATAGGCCCAGATAAACATTTGCTTTTGGACAGATGGCATTTCTCTCAATGCAATTATGCAGTGCTAGTGTATATAGGCTAGTATTTCACAGTACAAATTTAGCCGTTGGAATATAACTATATTTACTCGTGCTATGTCTCTTGAAATTCACTAGATGGCAGTATTGTACCAAATAGAGTGAGCGTTTCTTGTGAATCTACTGGTGCTCGAGAAGCCCTTCAATGACCTGGAGTAAAGTGGGAGAAGTCAACGTTAGATTGTCAAAGACGTGTTGCACAGAGACAAACTATAAGAGCATTGATCATCACAAGTAGATCCAACTATTTGTCATCGCAGAGTTCACCCGGTGACTTCATCACCACGACTCCCCATTTTTCTGTACCGCCCCGGGAGGAAAAATAATCTCTGCTTGCTTGTTTTTATCACTATAGGCCGGTCAAGATATTTAGGGTATAGTCATAATAACATTTCTCCTATGTAAGTATCCAGGGAATTAAAGTGTCTGCTCTAACCTATGGCTACAGTTTGAATCGTTAACACCCTTACACTGTCTCCCTTTAATGTAAAGAGCATATTGTTAGACATAAGGCTCATTCTCATAAGCATATGCCTGATTTTTACAACCATTCTTTTTTATGAGTCTTCAATTCAATCAGGCCGTTATTATCATCAGCTCAACCTTTTGATTTACGAGAGAACATCTGCTGGTTATACAGGATCTGATGGTAGCGCCTCCTACATATATACAGCCTTTTCCAGATCACAATTAATTCAAAAAATATCTAATGGAGTTAGAGCGCACAAAATCTTTAATGGCATTCCCATATGTTTAGCCTGGGTATAGATGCGGACACTGGAACTGACATTCCCATTACGCACGCACAGACGCGCACGCACACACGCACGCACACGCACGCACACACACACACACGCACACGCCTTCACTTCGTTTGCATGATGGGCCGCGGATTCCAGTGTGTGTGTAATGGGGGATATTTTGCAAACCCTTGTGTCTGTCTGACTGGCTGCCATGGAGTTGGTAAATCACAGTATTAGCACGAGCTGGATCATCGTGCCCCTACTGACATGTCTGTTTTTGGATAGTGAGACAGTGATATTTGGGCTAACAGGCTGTGTTGGTGCTCGGGGGATATAAATACGCGCCACCCCAGGGGCCTCCAGTCTTCCCTGCATGCCGACCAAGGCAGACAGATCATGGCGAGAGAGACGGCCACAATCAAACAAATGTGCTGAAGGATAGCTCTGAACGTGTGTGCGTGTGTGTGTGTGTGTGTGTGCGCGCGTGTGTGTGTGTGCGTGTGTGTGTGTCATTCTTCCTCTCTCTGCATGCTGTGTGTTGCTGCGAGTAGGTATTATAAGTGTGTGAGAGAGACGTTTTGTCTCGCGTTGCTTGTATTTGTCACTATTTATCGTAGCGTGTACTCACATGGTGCGGCGCTCACATTTCTCTTCCCACAGCATGAGACATAAATAAACAGCTATCGACAATGATTACATGATTGGGGGGGGGGGGGGGGGGGGTCTCTAACCTTGGCCGGTTATGGCATTTATCAAACTCTGCAATCTGCTTAGACTCTTGTCTCAACCGAGGATCTGACACATTTCAGATTAAACATGCTATAGGCTACTAAATGATTGCTATGTTATTCCCTTTGCAAAATAATTATTATTATTATTATAATTATAATAATGGTATGTTTTTAAACGATGAGTTATGGCCATCAACCGTTTTTTTCTTCTTTTTCCCCCCACCAAATATATAGCCTACAATATTTTGGAGTGAAACCTTTAAATGTTCTCCTTTATTGGCTTGCCCTGCATGTTTGTGCATCATATAAACACATGCTTCAAATAAACACATTTCAAAAACCTTAATTTTTCAGAAATGCCCTCCTCCCAAATATAAATGACTTTCTCATTCGTTCCATTTCATTATAATGAACCAAAGAACACTGATTGAACAGATGGCCCTCAAACAATTCAATGACGATTTAGAATTACGCTGTAATCACTGGGGGAAAGCAGGCATGATGGGGAGAGCTGCATCCACACTTTCTCACAAGCTGGAGTTGGCCAGAATCTTGATAGCGTTTCATGCATATGTGAGCCATGCAGTTCCATGGCTCTGTGAGCAGCCATGCACATTTTAAACATTTTATATTACTGTATATATGTTTGACAAAAAAATGTTTTGGACAGCACCGCATTAGCTGTAATCCTCATATTGGATTCAACACTATTATAGTCTCTCAAGATTTATGTAATGAATCAAAGCTCAATTGGAACCATCAGGCTGTAACAGAAATCTGTGCTATCTGTGGCTGCCAGGGTTTTGGAAAGTTGCAACTTTTTTTGTCAGCTCATTATGCCACCACCATTAAGTCTGAACACTCACACTCCTGCACATTCAGTTCAAGTGAAAAAACAAACAAAAATAAAAATAAAAATAATTCACATTCAAATGTTAGAATGATGTCACGATGCTATTGTTTTGTTCTTAAAGCTATTGGGAAACAATACCACTCACACGCACTCACACATGGAAAATATATCAGTAGGCTATTATATGGTGAATTCAGTTGATTGGTGGCTCACTGTACAGTGTTGTCGCTCTCTGTCTCCCCCCCCTCTCTCTCTCTCACACACACACACACACACACACACACACACACACACACACACACACACACACACACACACACACACACACACACACACACACACACACACACACACACACATCAAACCAACAACCACAAACAGGCGTACAGTGGGATAGTGCACATCATAGTTATCATGAGTTACAACTATAGTGTCAATGAGACAAAAATCGTTTCTCCCCCCCCCCCCCCCCCCCCTCCCTTTTATTTAGGAATTTGAGCGGGTTGTGTTCTGTTTTGCAGCAGGCAGATGTGGGCATGCCTGTATCAAATTCTCATAGCTGCAGCTCAGCTAACCACAAAGCACCGGGCATAACAGACAATAGATGATACAACCGTCACAACCGTTATGTGCTCAGCTCACTGCTCAGTCTGCTCACCTGAGTTGGTGATGTGTGTATGATAAAACTCCGTGAAAGCGGCGCATCCTCAACTCCACGCACGCACGCACGCACGCACACACACACACACACACACACACACACACACACACACGCACACGCACACGCACACACACGCACGCACAGCTTCTGGCTAAGTGGCTGGGCGGGACACAGTGTGGGACGAGGCGGGGACAGCAGGCAGGCGCTGGGGCAGGGCGGGCAGCGTGCTGGTCGGGTTGGTGGACAGCTGATTGTCCGTGTTATTAACTGTGTTTGGGGGCGTTTCTGCTCGCCTCGTCGTCCACGCCCCCCTCCCCTACTCGAGTTCTCTTGCTGTTTGGCATCCCAGAGATGGTCCAAAGTGATTCCTCAGGGAAGAAAAGAGCGCAAATCACCCGAGCAGGAGTTGACGAGGAGCGGATACCCAGGACTGCCTTTTAATTGCGCGTAATCTTCCGTCTCATCCATCTGAAGAGCAGAGGAAAAGACTTGGTAAAATAAAGGCAAGGAGCGAAGGAGGGGGAAACGTGTTTCATCTCGTCGGTTTTCCTTCTCGCTGCTGCGGACTGTTTGTTCCCAAAAAACTGACATTTTGCTTTTTTTTTTTTTTTTTTGCCAACTGCACCTTGATCCGGGGGACTGTCGCCAACTCAGAGCAGCGTCTCATCTTTTTTTTGTTATCGCTCTCACATTGTTCATCTTCATAGCTGTTGTTTCTGCCCTTTTTCTTCTGGAGTCGCTGACATGTGGTGCCGCTAAACCCTGGATGCTGACAGCTCCCCTTTCCTTCCACATGTCGCATCTTTTGTTTACTTTGAGAAACACGCCGCACAACTAAACGCGAAGTGAAATAGACCACAGCCACTTTGCTCCTCTGTGACAGCGCGATCAAACGCAAGAGAGGAGAGGAGGGGAGGCAGGGAAAAAAGGAGGGAGCCGAGGAGAGGAGGAGAGAGAGAGAGAGAGAGACAGTGTGACAGTGAGAAGGTGCGTTTTGATGTTTGGCATCCAGGAGAGCATCCAGAGGAGTGGGAGTAGTATGAAAGAAGAGCCCATGGTGGCCGGGATGAACGCAGTTCGGACATGGATGCAGGGCGCCGGGGTGCTGGACGCCAACACAGCCGCCCAGAGGTGAGCCTTGAGGCGGCCTTGGTTGCTGCGCTGACTCCGGGGCGTGGAGACACGGGGAGAGCAGTAGCCTGACTGCGGTATTGAGACGGAGCGCTATATCACTTGGGGCAGCATATACGTTCCCAAAGGATGTAGTTGTGGGATAACCGCTGATCCCGCTGCTGGCTTTAAGTTTTTAGGTCCACATGATGAAATGTGACTTATAGCTTATAAGTGGTTTATTTTATTTCTGGACGAAAACAACAGCCTTGCTCAAAGCACTTTTAGGCTATACAAGATTTAAATCTAGGTTTTATATCAAGTTTGGTGTCTGGGAAGTGTGTTGTGCGTTGCTCTCACTTCGGTATTGTTTCCAGGCTAAAGCAGTAATTTAGGCCTAATAATCTATCTCGTAGTCTACTTTTCACAAACTGCATAGCCTCAAATAAAATATTCCATCCTATGTCTACAATTTTGCAATTTTTCTCAGGAGGAAAAATACCCTGCATTTGGTCATGCTTGTCAATATAGGCTATAAAATGGAAATGTTGACAATATTATTGATTATGGCCTAATTAATTCTATACCATAGGCATGTCCATATTGCTTTTTTATATATTCAAATGAGTGTATTTAATCCTGCTGTATAGCCTATACCTATGACCTCATATTTTAACATTTTATTATACTTTGCTATTGTTTTTACACTTTTTAAAGTGAGTAGTTCCCCCGACTATGCCTTATAGAGGCTTTAAGCAGAGATAAAACGCCTCCAAAAGTAGACATCATTTTTTTACATCGCATTTGTATTGATCTACATTCGTTCCCGACGGTGCTGCTTTGTGCTTGTGTCCGCAGCGGAGTGGGGCTTGCTCGGGCACACTTCGAGAAACAGCCGCCCTCCAATCTGCGGAAGTCCAACTTCTTCCACTTCGTCCTGGCTTTATACGACAGACAGGGTCAACCAGTGGAAATAGAGAGAACCACATACGTTGACTTTGTCGAGAAGGAAAAGGTGAGTTTGAACAAATGTTGCCCATACACACACAAGGGCGGCAATCCGCTGAGGCATGCATGGCAGTTATACTGCAAAAAGCCTAAAATGTGCCTGCATCGTCTGTGGAATATAGAGGAGAAACGGCCGATGACTGACAAAATTATTATTGGCCTGTTTAGTCAAAGTGATTAGATTACCAAGCTGTTTTGCAGAGACACACACAGCAGGAAAAATGAAATAAATATCCTGAATGTTTTATGTGGTTTATCCAATCATATTTCTAGATTTCTGGTTATTTTCCCTTTCATTTATTAAATGTCAAAAGCCATATCAGGTCAAATTTAGACTCATGATAAAATGTGCCAATGTGTCAATAAATTGTAATTCATCCATGATGTATTTTTGCAGCACAAAATCTTCTCATTGTGTGTGACAAGACGTTTTATTTATTTTTAATACAAACGTCAATTTCAATTAATTTGCCAACTGATTTATGTTGTGCAACATGGTCTCTTTGCAAATATATAGGCTGTTCTTGGTGAGTGTTTTACTCATAAATGCCATAGCTGTTTTATCCAATAGGATACAATATTGGCCTATTTATTATTCATAACTTAGACCCATGCTTTGGCTGCTCAAATGCCCTTTACTGCTAGTCAGAATTAATAAGGAGATTTTAACATCAAATTGTGCTATGATTTATTGGACACGCCAGCCAACCTAACTACGGTGTTTGAAATGTGGTCAGTAGCACAAATTCCAAACATTTTCCTTTTCCATTAGCCAGGCCTAGCTTATGTGATGAAGTTGTGCATGCATGGGCCTAATTGAAATGTTCTATAAAAATTCAAAATAACAAGAAGGTGAGTTGACAACTTATATTTTATTGAAACACTTAAAGAGAAGTTGCCCAACACTAAACCTTGGAGCGGGTTTGTATTGTGTATGTCTGCTTTTGTGTATGTCTGCGTTTGTGGGTAACAAAGTGAATTCTATTTGATCACAGTTGGAGAGGCATAAGATGTCCATAATCTAAAAATATCCCAGGCAGCTTTAGCGTGCACGCACAGTGAAACTCCCTGGAGGAGATAGATGGGTGATTTGCTTTGACCGGGCCTGTTTGGTCTAATTTTCATAGGAAACGACGGGGGAAAAGACCAACAATGGGATCCATTATAGACTTCAACTCCTCTACAGTAACGGTGAGTTTGGCTCACATCTTTCTATGGAACATAACAAAAGCAATGAGTCAATGATACCCTAACTGTTCCTAACTGAACAAACTGGGGGAGGGGGGGGGGGGGGGGGGGGGCGCTGGTTATGGGACCACATAGTTACAGTTATCTTCTTTTCACAATTGTTAGAAATATTTTTTTTCCTAAAGTATGACGTTAAATGAAAAATAACAGATAAATATGCTATTGCTGTGGTAAACTGTTTTAAATGTGTAAAATATTTTTCAAATGGTATTATTTTTATTATTATTATTATTATTATTATTATTATTATTATTATTATTATTATTATTATTATTAATCATACTATTATTATTATTATTATGAAGCTGTGTTGTTCTTAGTTTGCTGCCTCTTGCAGTAACTTATCTGGCCTACTTTGGCAGTGGGAGAAACAGCTGCAAAATGTTTCCAGACTCTTTTGAACGATTGGTTTTTAGTCTTGGTGCCTCGATTTACGAATTTAGACTTATTCAGCAAAATATGCCTGTTTGTTTGTGTTGGATTCAATGAAGTTTTATTATAAGTTTATACGGGGGGGGAGGGTGGGAGGGGGGACAACGCTGGCAAAAAAAAACAACCCCAAAAGACAACAATTTTCCAGAGGACCAAGCAAACTGACAATATGTAACAAATCACTAAAAGCTGTTTTGGTGTTCTAACCACAGATATGACTCAATATCATAAAGTTTAACCTCATCAAGGAAGTGATTCAGAATGAATAAAACTTGTGATTTGAAGAAAACTGGGGAAAGTTTTTTACTCAAATGTGATATGAAACTCCCTAGTTGCATTCCAACCATATCTTGAGAAAAGAAGGGAAAAGCATTTGAAAATATATATCTCCCCCTCTCTCTCCCCCTCTCTGCCTCTCTCTCCCCCTCTCTGCCTCTCTCTCCCCCCCTCTGCCTCTCTCTCCCCCTCTCTGCCTCTCTCTCTCTCAGGCATCAGGACAGAGCAGGACTTTTACGTGCGTCTCATTGACTCCATGACTAAACAGGTAAGAAGAGAGAGGCATCAGTAATCTATGGGCTGGCTTGAGAGTGACTCTGGATGGGTGTAGCGGTGCTGGTGCTGGTCTGAATCTTGAGAGTGACTCTGGATGGGTGTAGCGGTGCTGGTGCTGGTCTGAAGCTTGAGAGTGACTCTGGATGGGTGTAGCGGTGCTGGTGCTGGTCTGAATCTTGGCCCCCACCAGCCAAACCCCCACACACCCCCCTCCTCCGCCTGCCCACCCCATAC
>NC_139634.1:10616520-10619020 GCF_964638095.1 Poromitra crassiceps
TCTAGAAATAGACGCAGAGCTAGAAGAAGAATGCTTAGACGCAGAGCTAGAAGAAGAATGCTCGTGGCCAAAGCAGCAGCGAGCGACCACTTCCTGGTTATCACACAAGGCAATTTAGACCACTTGTTTTCATATGCTGCAGGAAACGCTTGAGATCAGAAATGTGATCTGGCTCTGCAAGCCTCCTGTCCTGTGGGACTCAAGAAAGTAGAGGAGGGGGGGGGGGGGGGAGGGTCTCTCTCTCTCTCTCTCTCTCTCTCTCTCTCTCTCTCTCTCTCTCTCTCTCCATCTCCCTCCCACACACACACATGTAGTCAAATCCAGGCATACACACAGTGAAGAAAGGTATAGCGCAGGCATGATGGTACTTTTTTGGGGGGCGGGGGGGGGGGGACTGGGGGTTGGGGGGCACACGGCGGCACGTTCCTACATTGTGCTGCAGTCAAATGATTCAGAAAGGAACTCGTCACATCAGTATGCAACCCCCTTCTACCCAGCATGCACTACTCCCCAGGTCCAGTGGGACCACTCTCTGTGACCCACTTCTGAGAGAGAGAGAGAGAGAGAGAGAGAGGGAGAGAGAGAGAGAGGGAGAGAGAGGCGGGATAGAGGGAGGGGGACGAGCGAGCGAGGAGAAGGCAGAGAACATAAGATGTGTGTCTGTGTGATGTCTGACAGAAATGGAGCTAACCTGAGCCCCGCAGGCTAATTCAACACTAGTTCCTATCCAGCTGCCGTTCTCCAGCTCGCTCCTCCTCTGTTTTGCCAGCTACCTAACTTGAGCGATAGCAGGTAAAACCGCCCCGCTGATCTGATCTCAGCGACTCTTAAGAGCCGGAGCGCCCGTCTTACCTCTCCCCCCCCAAGCCCCGACATAAGTCCAATTTATGCGGTTCCTTAAAGTCTTACATGCCGGGGGAAAGTCTCACGCCCCGGTGCTCCCCGTTTCTCTCTCACCTGACTTCCTTTCCCCCGCGCTTTAAGGCGGCGGCTCTCAAACTTTTTCCCGTCAAGCCCCCCCCCATCGAGCCCCCCGAAACTGACACAACTTATTACGCCACGGAACGCCTTTGATACGATTTTGTCCCAGGGTCCCCCCATCATCTGATACGCTTTGAGCTGTTTAGCTGCTGTTAGATGTTTTACTAGAGAAAGTGTATGAAACCCGTGACCAAAATAGTCATCCATTTCTGTCATTGTGTTACCGATGGATGGTATTATAGTGAAAATAAATGATCCCCCTTTTTGTTGGGGACCCCCCTGGAACCCCCTCACTTTGAGAACCGACCGGCTTCATACGCTGTTCACAATCGAGCCTTACACCTTACAACCAGAGCAATCTAGTAAGAGAGTGGCGTCAGCGGAGGTCCAAAATGTGTGAGTCATTAGCCAATGAACAGCCAGGAAGGGGTCTCGCGCTACTTTTGAATGCTAAAATAAAGCTGATAATGTACAATTTGATTCTAATTTTTTTTTTTTTTTTTTAAGTACAACACAAACTGTCCACTTTGCTGCAACTCAACAGTGCTGCTTAATCAAGAACCTTACTTCCCTGGAACAATTGAGAGTAAAAAACTGGTCCATTGGAGTGAATGGAGATGTCGCGACTCTTCCATATACACGGCTCTGCTTACAACTAACTCCCCTCTGTCTCTGCACCCCCCCCCCCCCCCCCCCCGCCCCCTCCAGTCGATGCTGTGATAAGAAGAGTTGTGGCAACAGGAATGAGACCCCGTCCGACCCCGTCATCATCGACAGGTAAGCACACCTCGCCCTCTCACCCCCGCACACATGCTGCCAGGTGCTGTCATCGCAAGCACAAACACAGCGCATCGTATGTCTGCGCACACGTGTGTGTGTGTGTGTGTGTGTGTGTGTGTGTGACGTGTGTGTGTGTGTGTGTGTGAGACGTGTGTGTGTGTGTGTGTGACATGTGTGTGTGTTTGTGTGTGTGTGTGTGAGACGTGTGTGTGTGTGTGTGACATGTGTGTGTGTTTGTGTGTGAGAGAGACGTTGAATAGCATTACACAGGCAATCAGCAAACATTACAGCTTTGACAACACAGAGGCTGAGGTTCAGTCCGACCCGAGAAATATACATTCAGAAAAATAATGACGGCGATAGATTTATTGAGATTCTTTGCTTGTATTTGATAAGGTGACGTAAGGAAAATGCACCCTGTTTTTCAGATAAAAGCAATTTAGTGGGAATCTAATTTGAATGCGGGGAAATAAAACAGATAAAATACACCGCTTGGTTGTTTAAAAGTCAGGAGGCATTATTACCTAAATCAGTGAGTCTCAAACATTTTCATGTCAACGACCCCTAAACCGACACAAATTAGACCACGGGCCCCCATTTGATATGATTTTATGTGTTTTATGTTTGATTAGAAAGTGTATGAGACACACAACCAAAAGAGTCATGCATTCATCTCTGTCATTGTGTTACTTATGGACGGAATTATAGTGAAAATAAAGTATTACCCTTTTTTTGTTGG
>NC_139634.1:10624020-10625835 GCF_964638095.1 Poromitra crassiceps
AACACCTTTAGCCATCTCTCCTCCTCACCCGGGCCATGTGTATAACACCTTTAGCCATCTCTCCTCCTCACCCGGGCCGTGTGTATAACACCTTTAGCCATCTCTCCTCCTCACCCGGGCCATGTGTAACACCTTTAGCCATCTCTCCTCCTCACCCGGGCCATGTGTATAACACCTTTAGCCATCTCTCCTCCTCACCCGGGCCGTGTGTATAACACCTTTAGCCATCTCTCCTCCTCACCCGGGCCGTGTGTATAACACCTCTAGCCATCTCTCCTCCTCAGCCGTGTGTAACACCTTTAGCCATCTCTCCTCCTCACCCGTGTGTAACACCTCTAGCCATCTCTCCTCCTCAGCCGTGTGTAACACCTTTAGCCATCTCTCCTCCTCACCCGGGCCATGTGTAACACCTTTAGCCATCTCTCCTCCTCACCCGGGCCGTGTGTATAACACCTTTAGCCATCTCTCCTCCTCACCCGGGCCATGTGTAACACCTTTAGCCATCTCTCCTCCTCACCCGGGCCATGTGTAACACCTTTAGCCATCTCTCCTCCTCACCCGGGCCATGTGTAACACCTTTAGCCATCTCTCCTCCTCACCCGGGCCATGTGTAACACCTTTAGCCATCTCTCCTCCTCACCCGGGCCATGTGTAACACCTTTAGCCATCTCTCCTCCTCACCCGGGCCGTGTGTATAACACCTTTAGCCATCTCTCCTCCTCACCCGGGCCGTGTGTATAACACCTTTAGCCATCTCTCCTCCTCACCCGGGCCGTGTGTATAACACCTTTAGCCATCTATCCTCCTCACCCGGGCCGCATGTAACACCTTTAGCCATCTCTCCTCCTCACCCGTGTGTAACACCTTTAGCCATCTCTCCTCCTCACCCGGGCCATGTGTAACACCTTTAGCCATCTCTCCTCCTCACCCGGGCCGTGTGTAACACCTTTAGCCATCTCCCCTCCTCACCCGGGCCATGTGTAACACCTCTAGCCATCTCTCCTCCTCACCCGGGCCATGTGTAACACCTCTAGCCATCTCTCCTCCTCAGCCGTGTGTAACACCTTTAGCCATCTCTCCTCCTCACCCGGGCCATGTGTAACACCTTTAGCCATCTCTCCTCCTCACCCGGGCCATGTGTAACACCTTTAGCCATCTCTCCTCCTCACCCGGGCCGTGTGTAACACCTTTAGCCATCTCTCCTCCTCACCCGGGCCATGTGTAACACCTTTAGCCATCTCTCCTCCTCACCCGGGCCGTATGTAACACCTTTAGCCATCTCTCCTCCTCCTCCCCCACTCATTCACTTCTCTCCTATTTATTTCCCAGTGGAACTCTCTCTCTTTTTTAAATTTACTTTGCACGTCCATATAATTGTGCACTATACCTCTCGTCTCAACCCCCCTGAATGTCCTGCTCAGCAGCCCACCTCCCCTTGGGCTATGGGGGTAGGCAGTCCCCTCCAACCCCCCCCCCCCCCCGTGTCCTCTCCTGGCATCCTACCACCTGTGTCCCGTGGCCCTTTCCCGCCTGTCCAGCTCCCCTCGGCCTGCTGCGGGGTGTACCCCAGGCAGGGTGAGCCTCTCTGGGGGGAGGAGAGAGGGGGCGGAGAGGCTCTCTGTACCCCAGGCAGGGTGAGCCTCTCTGGGGGGAGAGAGAGGGGGCGGAGAGGCTCTCTGTACCCCAGGCAGGGTGAGCCTCTCTGGGGGGCGGAGAGGCTCTCTGTGACCGGAGATAAGGATCCTCTGGATGGCTCCGTCCCACGATCGTCCCTCTCTCTCCACCCTCTCTCTCCAGTCCCAATGCAGGAGAGCC
>NC_139634.1:10626035-10648680 GCF_964638095.1 Poromitra crassiceps
TAAGTGGGAACAATGCAACTGTGGTGAACAGCTCCATAGACCGGTGGTCCTTCAACGAGGAGCGCGGGTCTTACCAGCACCTGGACCCCGGGCGGCTGAGGGTCCTGCTGCCGGCCAGTCTGGGTGTCATCTGCGTGTCGGGCCTGCTTTGTAATCTCACTGCAATGGTCATCTTGGCGGTCAGTGCTCACAAAGGCAAACTGTCCATCATCAACTCCCTCATCTTCAACCTGATGTTCGCCGACAGCCTGGTGCTGGCGTTCGCTTTGCCTCTCCGAGCGGCCGCCTACTCCGAGGCCAGCTGGACTCTGGGCTGGGCGGTGTGCAAGACGGCCGACTGGTTCCTCCACTCCTGCATGGCAGCCAAGAGCTTCACAGTGGCGCTCCTGGCCAAAGCCAGCTACCGCTATATGTCCACCCCTACCCAGCAGGTGAGCATCCGTCTGTGCTCCATCCTGGTGGTGCTGTTCTTCACCTGGCTGTCTGCCTGCTCTGTCACCGTCCCGCACTGGCTGTTCGCGACGCTGCAGACTCAGAGTGGCGGGCCGGTGTGCGTGCTGCTGGTTCCTCCAGAGGCCCGGGACTTCATGACCGTGTACGTCAAGGCGTACCCCCTGGGGGTCTTCTGTGCGCCCCTGAGTTTTGCACTGCTGTATTTCTGGAAGGCGTACGGCCAGTGCCGCCAGCAGCGCTCCAAGAGCTCCAAGACCCAGAACCTGCGCGCCCAGATCAGATCCAGGAGACTCACCTTGATGCTGTTCTGCCTGATCGTCGCCATGGCCATCCTCTGGCTCCCACAGTGGGTGGTGTGGGTGTGGGAGCATAATGTGGCGGAGAGAAGGGGCGAAGGAGGAGCTCAGCCTTTCATCTCCTCTCCTCCCCTCCTCCTGTCCCTCTCCGCTCAGCTGCTCACCTTCTGCCTCTCGCTGGTGAACCCGCTCATTGTGCTCTCCCTCTCCGAGGAGTTCAGAGAGGGCTACCGGGGGCTGTGGCGGCGGCTCACCCTGCGCAAACAACCTCCACCCAAGCCGAAGAAGCGTGGACCCCATAACCCCACTGCTTACCAGTCGCCGCGCCCCAGACCGGAGACCTCAGGTCAGGGGAGAGGGGAGCGGGGCCTTCGCAGCAGAGAGGCTCAGCCCCAGCCAGAGCAAGGAGGAGGAGGTGGAGGAGGAGGAGGAGGAGAGAGAGACGCAGATGAGGTGAGCCTCAGAGATGGGATCGCCTTGCCGGACGTGGAGCAGTTCTGGCATGAGAGGGAGACCGGAGCGCTCACGGATGAAAATGATCCTGTGCCTTGGGAGCGCCTGAACAAGGAAGAACAAACAAGGGCCGTATTCTAATCGATGTGACACATGATCTTATTTGTCTTCAATTCGATCCTCAGTCAGAGCAGCTGAACCCGCTTCGCCTCAATGTATTGGACTGCTGAGAGCTGCACTGTATCAACATAAGAACATAGTCATGGTCTTCTGTCAACTGTGTTTATGGTATTATTCAAAGGTAAGAAGTGCAAAAACGGTGTGTGGAATCAAAATAGAGCAGTACGTTATGTGCATTCGATATAGACCCGCAAAATTGTCTTTGATTTTAGCGTTTTCATGAGGAGTTTGAAGACCTACATTTTATTCAGATTCAAATTGCTTTATTGGCATGAATGTCGTAAAACAATAATATCGCTAAAGCATCAAAGGCTTATTCACTACTTATTCATGCGTATTCACTGTCAGCTGTAATTAAAAGCTTCCAGTAAGTTGGGTGGCAATGCAAATGTAATAGCTATCTATCTAGAGAGATGTATTGTTATTATTGTAAATGAACACTGTTCTTACACATTTCTTGAAGTCATTGATTAGCAAAGACTTCAAAACCTTGGAATTTGGGGCACTGAAAGAAATCCTCATCATTGTGATGTTGTACTTATGTTTAGCCTGAGGGGCGCTGTTAAGTTACCTACTTGTGAAGTGACCTGTAACAACAACGTAGAAGAAGATTAAGTAAACTGGGACAAGCTAACGACACGCCACGCTGTCTGTCTGTTCCTTAACTACACTACACACATCAATATTCCTAACATTATACATTACAATCATGACCACCATAAACGTATGTGACAGCTTAATTGGGGCTACATGTTACCAACCTCTTAAGTGTACGTGGTTTTCATCTGTCTGCAGAGAGAAAACGGTTTGTTTATAGCCTCATTATAAAGTGATATGTGGAAGTTTAAAATGGACGTTTTTGATGTGACAGTGAACAAGTCTGTGTTTTCCTCTCCTCTTTCTGTGAAGGAGATTGTTTTGTATTCATCATGTAGGCTACTTCAACAAACAATGTTTACAATAAAGACCATCCTCAAGATGGAGCTGGTGTGGAGGTCCAATTCTCTTCTGTGGTGTCCAAAAGTGTATAGGTGAGAAGAAGAGCATACAAGCACAAGAAGAGTGTCATTTGTTTAAATTTCCGTTTAGTCCAACTATGTTTATGTGTTGTTTGTGTGTTTATGTGGGTGAATGTACCTACTGACTGTAAAGCGCTTTGGATAAAAGCGCTATATAAATGCAGGCCATTTACCATTTGCTTAGCCCAACTATTTTCCTATGTACTATAATGCACATAGGCCCAAAAAGATACACACACACCTACACGTACACACAGACACAAAAGGGTTTTTCACACTACATGCTCTTAGCCCGGGGCTATCTAAACTAAGGTGGACCAGATTTATCAAATGAAAATCGGGGACATTTCCAAACCGGCAATCAATATATCATAAAAATATCCAATGTTATTACCTATGAAATAATAAAGGGGGATGATTCCAGTTTCATTTATTTTGTCCATGGCTGTTGTACTGTAATAAACAGTACACCCCACCCACACACACACACACACACACACACACACACACACACACACACACACACGTCATTCACTGTGCCCCTTTACAAAATGTCACTGTATTCTCAGCAGCATTGGCCTGGCCTTCCAAACCTACAGCGCCGGATGTTTTTTGAAAAGCCTCAGATCTCAAACAGTATTTTCTGTGGAGTCCTAATTGCTTCTTCATTGTTCAAGATCTAGTGAAAGAGCTGCAGCAGAACATGTAAACACTTGTTGGATGCCTGGATCAAAACATAGAATCCATTCTCATTCAGATATCTTGAGATGAGAACGGTCAAGGGTCCCCTTTGAAATTGAGCATATATGCCGGTTTTTCAAAATTCATTATTTAGCCCCCTTCCTTCCCGACAAGGTAGCATGGCATTGTTGGTCCCAATGGATGCTGTAGGTCTTACAGTTTCATAGCCTCTAGTATCTTCACTCGAGATTTAAGAATGAGCCTGCTAGAGCTAGAGTCATATCGGCCGCAGACGGCAGTAGAAAATCGGGGACATTTTCAGGGACAGCTCCAGCCGGGGACAGGTCCCCAAAAACGGGGACTTGTCCCCGAAAATCGGGGGACATCTGGTCACCTTCTAAACCCTGGGCTAAGAGTAGGGCTAAGATAGCCCCAGGCTAACTTATAGCCCCTTTTCACACACGCATTGTTAACCCAGGTTAGCCTAAAACCAGGGCTATGCAATTCACTGTCTCCTTGGCCCCGTCTCTGGCCACGTTTCACACTGGCAACTTTTAGCCCTGCTGTGTTTAGATGGAAAGTCAGTCTGCTCCAGAGCCCAATGCTCCAGAGCAGGGCCAGCTAGCCGGCGCTGAAGTCGGCGTTAGCCCACTTTGGAGTGGGCCAGTGTGAAAGCTTTCTTAATCCTGGGCTAACAGCTCTCTTAGCTCCAGGCTAAGACAGTGACTTAACCCCCGGGTAAAGGGTGACAAGCCCTTATTAGTCCAGCATCACCGGCGGCAGAGCTGTTTCTAGCTTAATATGAAAAAAGTTACACAAGATATCGGCTGAATATATCAGATATCTAGTACAGCCGAATGAGTAATTCCACCGCATCTAGATCAGTGGTTCTGTTTAAGTGGGACCCTAAGGATCTTGGGGGGGGGGGGGTTCCAGGGGGTCCCCATCAAAAAGGGCAAAGAATAGAATACATAGAATAGAATAGAACTGTATTGTTCACCAGGGTGTAAAATTACATAACATACACAACATAAGAGGCCAGAAGGCAATTAGTGAGACAAAAGTAGGCTATAAAAATAGACATAGACACAGTTAGACTACACATTGAAAACAGTTCATGTCTGTGGTTAAATTTTTGTTGGTCACTTTGCAGAGTTAAGAATACTGATGGTACTTAGTTGGGATGAAGGACTTCTTGGAAATGTGTTTAGTTCCCAAAGGAACTCTATAGCGCCTCCCGGAGCTCAAAGGCTCAAACTGGCTGAACAATGGATGGGAGCTATCTGCCAGGATACTCTTTCCTGGCACTGATAGAAATACGCTGATGTAGGAGTCTAGTCAGTCTCTAACTCTGGCTCAAGTCAGATAAACAGCTGCTCAGTCAGATAAACAGCTGCTCACTCGTTCAATTCCAACCTGTCTCATTCTTTATGCTCTGTGTTGTTGTCAGTGTCAACACAGTATGTAGAATTCAGAAGGTGAACACTTAGCAGTTCATAGCTCGGCAGGGTGAGTCACTGTGTCTGTGTCGGTACCTGACACGTGGGTTATTGGTTCTGTTCCCGATGGAGGAGACATATTACAGCAGAGATGGCAAAAGTTCACACTTTCTTTACTCAAGTAGAAATACAGTTACTTACTAGGCTCGAACCCATGACCTCAAAAGTGACCGAGGCCTCAATACTGCAGGGCAGGAAGCAGCCTCTCTGTGCCACCAGGTCAGACTTCTTAAAGCAGGTTTTCTCCGGGTTTTTTATGCTTTCCTCTGGCTAGTTGTTTTATATATAAGACTAGTATAACCCAAACCAAATTGTTGTACTTGCTTAAACCTAATGTTTTATAAAAATGTGTATGGTTTGACTAGGAATCGAACCCCAGTCCTCAGATTGGAAGACAAGCACCTTAACCATTATGCCACAAGACCAATTACATTGTAAACTGCACTAATTTCACACCCTAACCCTAATCTTAACCACATTTTTCTAAGCAGGTTTTCAGGAAGAAGCAGTTGCAGTGACCAAGCAAATGAGTTCAGGGTGTGTTCTTCAATAAACTATACTGCAAAGGAGTGTTCCCATCTAAAACAATCTCAATAAGACTGCATGATTCTCAGTTTCTAAATTCAAAGCTACCAATCATTTGGACCTTGATTTATCTTACATTGTTTTATGTAGGCTAATGGTAACAGAATCCATGGGCATTTTTCCATGTGTTTGCATCCCATCAAGGTCCAATTTGCAGAGATGGGAAAAGTACACACTTTCTTTACTTAAGTACAAGTACAGTTAATTGTGTAAAAAAAATACTCTGGTGATTCAACTTAATTACTCAAGTAAAAGTAAAAAGTACAGGCTCTGAAATGTACTCAAGTATAAAAGTAAAACTGTGCCAGGCGAATAGAAACTCACGTCATATTAATATAATTCAAATACTATTGAACTTAAAAGATCCCTTCAAAACATCTTTTAAGATGCATAAAGACTATACTATGATGAATAATGCACATAATGCGTGAAATGCGTTTTGAATGGTGACAGTCAGAGGAAAGAGTGATTTAAAGCCCTGAGAAAACCTTCCTTAAGAAGTCTGGCCTGGTGGTACAGAGAGTTGGTTGATGCACTGCATTATTGAGGCCTCAGTGTCGTGGGTTCGAGCCTTTGTCACTTTTGAATGGTGACAGTCAGAGGAAAGAGTGATTTAAAGCCCTGAGAAAACCTTCCTTAAGACCTCTGGCCTTGTGGTACAGAGAGTTTGTTTGCAACCGATCAGCTTTGGTCACTTTTGAGGTTGTGGGTTCGAGTCTCAGTCAGTTTTCAACAGCAACAGCCAGAGGAAAGAATGAAATGCTCTGAGAAAGCCCCTCTTAAGAAGTGTGACCCAGTGGCTCAGAGAGTTTGATTGCTGCCCAGCAGTATTTAGCTTCTGGTTTCAAACCTCAGTCACTTTTGAGGTCGTGGGTTCAAGGCTCAGTCAGTTTTGAACAGTGACAGACGAAAAAGATAAAAGCTCTCAGCGAAGAGCTTTGAGTATGAATGGGAGCTGGTGGTGCGATGGATATGTTGACCACATAGAGACGTGGAAGCATGCAGATGGCTCGTTCAATTCCTACTCCACCACCACTACGTGGAGCTTGTCATAATGTCATTCAACTTATTACATTTAAAAGATCCACAGCTTTTTTGGAAAGATGACACAATGAGTATGAAAGACAATGAGTTTTAGCCTGTCAGATGTGACTGGGGAGGGCATTCCAGAGGGAGGGGGCGGCTGCAGCAAGGCCCTGTCAGAGGCCCCCCTGTCACAGCTTTAGCAAAGAGATACCTGTGATGCTTGTCAAAGTGGATATACATTGTATGATCATATTCAGCCAGACAGTCAGATGGAGATTTAAAATGGTGAGCATTTTTTATTATTTTTATTTTTATTTATTTATTTCTTACTACTGGGGGAGCCTGGCCCCCCTGGCCCCCCCATTAACTCCGGCAATGCCAACACTTTTTTCCCTCTCTCTCACAGAGACACATATGTCTCTCACCCAGAGGACACCCACGTTGCATTCAGGTACAGTCAGTTAGATTCAGCTTGAGGGATGGTGGTGGTGGTTGCTTAAACCTGCGCTAAACCTCTGGTGTCACTTCACATTTACTCTTTAGGCTTTGGGCAAGGTGCCACAATAGTCTACTGGAAATGTCTTGGACCCAGTAATGTTGTTTCTTATGAACTTTTATGATTGAAATGTCATATTTATGCCTAGTGGATGAAATTCAACTTGGTTTCTAAAAGGGGTTTTAGCAACCAAGTTGAATTTCATCCACTAGGCATAAATATGACATTTCAATCATAAAAGTTCATAAGAAAACGGCCCGGCTTGGAAACTTTTAGACTGAAGAAAATGCCACTAGTTTGTGGATATTAGTGGGATTTTTGACCAGTCTAAAAGGGGTTTTAGCAACCAAGTTGAATTTCATTGACTGACTTTAGTGTAAATATAATTTAACTATACTAACTAACTATAGTTTTAAAGGTATATTCCATCCAAATACTACTTCATGTACTTCATGTAAATACTTAGGTATGTTTCAGCCAAATACTACTTCTGTCTAAGTACTTGTGTTTTAAAGCACAGAATATACCTTCAAAACTATAAGTACTTGGACAGAAAGTAGTATTTGGGCGGAATATACCTTCAAAACTATAATACTTGGTCTCCGGCTCTACAGATCCATAGTATGGCTCTACCGACTAAGCTGTGTTAACAGGCTGGTTAGCTCAGTTGGTAGAGGAATTACACATTAACTAATGAGTAATTACAGTACTCTACTAAGGAACTAACAACTAATCATGAACTAATGATTAACTACTATACTCACAATGTGACCTTAACTAATGATTAACTAATATATTCATGAACTGACATTTATTAATCATTAACAAATGATTAACTACTCTACTCATGGAACTGACCGACTAATCAGTAACTAATGATTAACTACTATACTCACAATGTGACCTTAACTAATGATTAACTAATATATTCATGAACTGACATTTAGTAATCATTAAGTAATGATTAACTACTCTACTCAGGAACTTAGATACTAATCATTAAGTAATGACTACCTACTCATTAACTATGATTAACTAGTGATTGACTAATGACTAATTATTAATTAACTAACTATTAGTTAATGATTAGTTTACTAACTACTACATTATTTGTGTACGTCGTTATTGTAAAGTGTTACCCAAAAATCTCATATATTGGGCCTTCCAAGTGCTCTCTGAAACTAGGCCTGGCATATATGACTTGTGTAAATGAGGAAATTAAAACTTTGACTTAAACGCCTCTGATTAGCGGATGGACTCCTGTTGCCTCTGGGCCCATTAAAAACATGATGATAAGGGCACACATTAATTCAAACTAATTAGAGGGAAAGGGCTTTCCTCTGAACTCAGACGGGCTCGTTTGAGCGGACTCACCGCTGCCTGTGGGAGACTCATAAGGAATTCTCTCCTCATTGATCTGAATAAACACGACACTGTAGGTCAGAACCTCGTCTCCGTTCTCACGAGTAAACAAGATGAGAGGAGATGATACCCCCAGCTGATCTGTGCCATCGATTCGGACTGTCTGCTGTAACAGCAACCCAGCTGTGCTCAACACGGAGCCCTAAACACTGCTCATTTTCACTCGAATCAGAGATATGAAAATTCTAGCTGACGTTACATTTTGTGGTTTAGTAGGAACATTTGTATAAAAAGGACGTGTGGAAAGTGAAAAGAGAGCGGAGGAACAGCTTTAGGATAGAAGAGTGAAACTATGGTCCACCCAACACCTCTCTTCTGTCCCTCCCCCTCCCCCACAATGACATTTTTCCCTCGCATTAATCATTTATGGTGACCTTTCACTGCCAGAGGCAAGTATACCTCAATCAGACAACACTTAACCATATATAACCCACCAGCAGTCAGTCCCTAGGCTAGTGACAGCCCCTAGCCTAGTCAGATATATTGTATACTTCTAATGTTGACTATGTGGCCATGTTTTCTGCCATCGGATTGCAATCAGATTGTGTTTTTATCGCTTCAAAGTACAGGTGTAAACGCCCCCAAGAAGACACATTGAAGAAGGATTGCAATCTGATCGGCCAAACCACCTCGGCCAAATGCATCCCTGAGGTGGTCAGGGATGCATTGTGTACACATTGAGGCCATTTACACCTGGCGTTAACATGCATTTTCTGCCATCAGATTGCAATCAGATTTTATTTGATCACTTCAGCCTGATTCCATTTACACCTGGCGTTAACATGCGTTTTCTGCCATCAGATTGCAATCAGATTGTATTTTATCACTTCAGCCTGATTCCATTTACACCTGGCGTTAACATGCGTTTTCTGCAATCTGATTGCAGAAATTATTGTCCTCTCAATCCGCATAAAGTTGCTGTATCCAGATTGAGAGGACACATTGCATTTAGACTTGTGTTCAATGGGTACACAATGCATCCCTGACCACCTCCGGAGGTGGTTTGGCCGATCAGATTGCAATCCTTCTTCAATGCGTTTTAGGGGTGTTTACACCTGGCATTTCGAGTGATAAAACACAATCTGATTGCAATCTGATCACCGAAAACGCATGTTAGCGCCAGGTGTAAATGGCCTCAGAGAACACAAGTGTAAATGCAATGTGTCCTCTCAATCTGGATACAGCAACTTTATGCGGATTGAGAGGACACCCATTTCTGCCATCAGATTGCAATCTGATGGCAGAAAACGCATGTTGATGCCAGGTGTAAATGGAATCAGGTTAATGTGGTCAAGTACAATCTGATTGCAATCTGATGGCAGAAAACGCATGTTGATGCCAGGTGTAAATGGCCTCTATTTTCACAACATTGTTCAACCATGTGGCATCATGTGGAGTACTAACAGTTAACAGTTCAGTCAGTCAGCCAGAGTGCTTATACTAACTAGGCTATTGGTGAAGACTGCAGAGAGCAAAAAATAATAATAAAAAAAAATACAAGATTTGAGGTGGCAGTTTTGATGAATGGAGTGTCACCTTTTCCTCCTTTGAAGGTATTGTTCTGCTTTCCTATTTGCTTCAGCCAGCCAAAAACCTCCACGGAGCACACTTTGCATCTTTCTTCTCTACTGATTTTACTCAAGGATCTTACTGAAATCTTGTTTTTCTCACAAAAGCATGAAACATTTCACTCACTACATAATGTTTGCTACTCTAAGAGGTCAGAGTTCACTGGAAGTTTTGAAGTTGAAGTTTGTTTATTTCAGGAAAATAATTAAAAGCAACGCTAGCCTGCTCAGTTTAAAACCGGTTTTACAGCAGGTTCCTCCTGTATTATAGTCAAATTTACAATAAAATACAAGATAGAGAATATAAAACAGTATCATACAGAATTAAATATTGAACTGATAATTAATCATACAGAGAATATACAAAATAAACATCAGAAATAAAAATAAGTTAACAAAACAAGAGCATCAGTGGTTACAAATGTAGTTTTCCAACAGAAAGTGCTTATATGTATGTTTGAAGTGGGGGATAGACGTGGTAGATCTGATGTGATGGGCTATTTCATTCCAGATTAAAGTCAAAGTACGGAAGAAGGATCTCAGGCCAAAGTTGTTTTTATACGCTGGAACTGGGATATGTTCCCGTGCGATTGCACGGGTAACGCTTGTCTGTCTGGCACTGCGTCTTGGGAGTAAGGTGGTAATTGCAGGGGGGGGGGGAGTTATTATTTTGTAACTGAAAATAAAGTTGAATTGCTAAAAGATTTGTGTAGTTCTGAAAATGTAAGGCATTGGAATGTGAGAGAGCTGTACAGTGATGGGTCCAGTTTGAGAGGTTACCGTGAATTTGGTAGGCTCTGTTGTACAGTCTTGCTATAATGGCTCTAGGGACCAGATGGGCAGGCAGACAGTAGGATCATTTGGAAAGAATGATTGCATGTAGGTAAGTGTCCGAGACAGCACGAGTGAGAAAGGGCCTGATCTTTTTTGTAGATATACAATTTCTGTTGAAGCTTATTAGTTAGATTATGGATGTGGTTTCAATAGGTATAAGGTGTGTATCTAAAATAACTCCACTCCACACTTGTTGGAGGGCTGAAAGGGACCAAGTGTGAACATGCCCAGCTAGCACGTCGACAACATCAAGAAAAGCACTTGTGTTGAAAGAAAGAGTTCAGGTTCAAGTGTGCAGGAACAATACAGAGCAAAATGGATGAGAAAAGTAGTCAGATCCATCTTCAGCATCACAAGTGAGTGAGGGGAAAACAACTGGGGCTTAATGAGGTGATTATTCAAGGCTTTCAGCAGGTGAGCTCCTCTGTTCACCGCTCACCTGGCTGTGCCCCCTCCCGCCGTGAGGGGAGGCGGGGGTGTCACCCCTGCCTTTTATCCCCTCAGCCAATCATCATCTCTAATGAATGACACTCCACAGGAAGTGACATGCTAGTTAACACTAATTATGCTCAGACAGCGGGCGAGGCTGGCGGCAATTAGGCTACATGCTAAACCTTTCCCTGCCAATGCCCCGTGTCCCGCTGAGTAACCACTACCCTGCCCTCCCTTTGGTGCTTAGGAGGCTCACCCCTCTCCTCAGTCCATAGAGAACCAATCAGGGTGTGTGTGTGTGTGTGTGTGTGTGTGTGTGTGTGTGTGTGTGTGTGTGTGTGTGTGTGTGTGTGTGTGCGCGCGCGCGCGCGCGCGCGCGTGTGTGTACACATACACAGTTGAGGGAAGGTTCACACACACACACACACACACACACACACACACACACACACACAGTTGAGGGAAGGTCTGGACTTGATATTTACTGGCCTTTTGATTAGAATAAATCTAAGCCTTTCATCTCAGTAAAGGATACGGGGAGCTAAAGGTCAGGCACCTTTTCAGCATCACCCACAGTACTAAGAGGGGCGGGGCCTCATGTCACATGACTTTTCTATGGTCCACCTGTCATCAATCATTTCAAGCAAAGGGTTGCCAGGTAATGCACAGGGTTGCCAGGTCAGCTCTTTAGGGCCTAAAGAGCTGGCTTTCTCAGCAGCACCTTTACATTAGAAGACCCCCACAGGAGGATGTCCCCTCCCCTGCCCCCTCAAAGTTCTGGCTTCTGACCAATTGTCCCCTTCCAAAAGTGATGTATGATTATTTATTTCCTATAGTCACAATACAGTGGACGCGTTATGTGGACAGTCCTATGTTGATACTCGCTTCCAACTAAAATGTCTACTGATTTAGCTAGCTAGCAAGCATGGATTTCATACTTTTGTGTTGACCCAGAGACAATGAGACATCATGCATAATGTTGACTTGGGGACTTTTAGTTATGTTCAGGGGCCATTTTTAAAACCAGTCCTAACATGTTAGGACTGGTTTTAAAAATGGGCTCAGGGTTAGTCTACTGTAACTATAAGGTCAGGCTTAGGGATACAGTAATAATAATAATAAAAAAAAAAGAAAAAAGTAGTCTGCCTACATTGCACAGTAGTCTGTGCAATGCATCAAATGGGCAAGTGATGCAGTGAGTATCAACATTGGACTATCCAATTATTAAAGTGTTACAGAAATAATGTTTGCAGCACGGGAATCAGGTCACAATGTAGGCTACATGTGGCATTTTCTGTTGGCCAAAATCAGTTGTAACGTTTATTTTTCCATGTATGTTGCAAAAAACTTCAAAGTGCTGGCAAGGTCACTGGAGGGGGCTTTGAGGATTTTCTCTGAGGTACTTCTTAGTCTGTGGGGGGTGAGGTGGATGGCTGTTTGTCACAGGAAAAAGAACTAGATCAGGGAAACTGACGAGACAATAAGTTCTACAACAGCAGCTGGTGCTAGGCAGGCCGTACATTAGTCTTCATGGCATGTCTTCCTCCGATACATCTGCCTGCTGCTATCCTGGGCATGGGAGGGATATAATAAGAACTGGAGCCACCAGCAAGGGGTGGATTAGGCACATGTGAGGACGTTTGCCTACTAAAACAAACATGTATGTCAGCCATGTTGTCCCCATGGATTAGACCAGACATTGTTTTTTTTTCTTTCTGCTGGAAAGTCTGAACAAAAACCGCTGGTCTAATGGTGTCTGCACAATACTTATTACTATAATACAGACACGACAACAATATGGCGTTGCTACTTATAGGAATATTGAGTGATGTCATTTCAGTGTATATGGATACTTTCTTTTAAGCTTATAGGTTAGTAAGTTGGGAGCATATTGGGTAAGGGCTGATTTCAGCCCCCCCACCAAATTTGTCACTGTTTTTATGGTTTGGTTTTGGACAATATTTTGACTGTTGAAGTTGTATGTAACAGTTTGAAAGTGTTGCTCATTCAGTGAGTAAACGTACTATTTAAACACACTACTACTGGTGTTATAAGTGCACTACAGTCCAAAATTGATTGGAAATTTGTTTTTAAATCCTGGTATGAATAACATGGTATGTATTTTACAAGCACAAACCAGCTAAAACAATTTTTTTCATCTGTTTATTTGAATTCCAGTTGAAGGCACAGTGTTTCATACTGCCTCTGAGTTTGCATAGGTTTGATAAGGTAAAACATGATGCCAACTGATATTTCCATACATCACATGAAATCGGATGGGTCCCCAAGCAGTCACATTGTAAATGGACCACAATTTTAACAGTACCTTATAATAATAATATATTATATTATTATATTATATAATAATATATTATTTAACAGTACCTTATAAATGCCAAAAGTTGCTCAAGTCAAGTGAAGCCTACAGTCACAGTAACATTGTCTTCTCAGATAGAAGAACATATTCCAGCTCTGAGTGGCATTTTGGTCAAAACTCCCACTGAACAGTTTCAGTAACATCTTTGGACAAACTTAATTCACTTAATGCAAAGCTTAACTGTAAACTATTGGCTGTAAATTCATGTAAAATCATGTAAAATCCTGTTGCCATTTAAGGACATTTAACAGTTGGATGTAAAATAAACCAAGGCTCATTTATGTTCATAAAACACAATTATCCAGAATGTTGCCCAGGACGAGGACAACTACCTCACTGATTGTCAGTGCCAGAACTAAGTAATACAATCTAGGTCCGGATGGTCACCTTAAAAAAATATTCAAAACAGCTGTTAAAAGTGCAATTTCACATACAATATAAAACATGAAATAAAGAAAAAGGTTATTGCTACATATTAGACATGTATCCCTCATCATAAGCTTACGCATATACTTACAGCATGCATGTAGGACTATCAATGGGTTCTTTTGACTCATTTACTCACACATCAGAACACCTTACAGGCATGTTTTCTTAATATAAGAGATCCCCTTACAGCACATGCTCTGGTAGAAACACCATAGGCTACACTGTAAACACGTATTACCCTTTGCTTTGTGAATAAATACTCCTGGAACAGTGTTTCAACATTGCTGACAGTCACACGTGTAACAACGCAACAAGTTTGTTACAATACAGTTCTGCAATTCACAAGTAGAGGATGGCTGTTTCAAGTGGCTAAAGCAGACATATCGGGCTCATTTACAAAAAAAACGGATCAAGCCTCAATTCGAGAATGAAAACATATTCATCAGAATAGCTCCAGTGAAAGTGTAACGTAGTCCGTGACTTGCCTATTTTCCCTAAACACACATCAGTGCCTGTACAGTGAGTACATAGACTGCACTTCCAAAGATCCAGGGTGTCAACTGTCCCACAGTGCAACATTTCCTCGTTTAGTCAGTGGTTGATATTCAAAAAGGCAGTTGAAGACAGGCCATTATGTGACGTAAGTGGTGGTCCACAGCTTCTCCCTGAGCTCTTGGTTTAGGATCTAAAACAAATCAATACGAAGTTAACAAAGAGTTTGTGTCGATAGATAAAGATAGCTCAAATAACGTCTGCCCCAGCAGATGGGTTACCTGTATGGCTTTTTCTGTCCAGCAGATGGCGCCAGAGCAGGCTTTCCTCTCTGGAGGGCGTCGGTGGAAACCTGCAGCGGTTTGCTCTGTTGCTGCAAAAAAAGACCAGTGAGACATTTCACATTCAGTTCACAGAAACAGATTCACTAAACGGAGCTAATCTATGCTAAGTTTGATATAAGTTAAGAATATGTTCCTATTGCATACCAAATTAAACTTACCGGTGACGGCCTGTTGACAGGACAAGGTGGTGGAGGTCTGTTAGGGGGGTTTGGTCGGGGTTTGGGTGGCGTCGAAGGCGATGGGTGAGGTTTGCGGTCCAGGGAGGGTAAAGGCGGCGGTACCGAAGGCGGCGGTACCGGAGGAGCCTGGGCTTGGGTTCCTCTCTGGGCCTGAGCCTGTATTTCTCTCTGCTCTGCAGCGTCGTAGGCGGGCACACGAGGTGGCTTCCCCGTCGGACGCACTACGGCATGTCTGGCCCGAGGACTGGACTTGCCCTGTGGATGAACATAACGAGGTTCAGACGAACTCACCATGTTGTGTGCCATGTACTGTATAAGTATGGTAGTAGTCTCGCTGGCCAGCCTCCTCTCCCTTCCGTCCGAGGAGTCTGGCGCCGCGGAAACAGGCAACAGGGATGAACCCTCCCCTGCTCTACAGCTGCTCTCCCATTGGAGCGACTGTTTCGGTGGCAGCCGGATGTCCGCTCCCGGCTTATTACAAACTCTGTCATTGGCTCCGACCATGTCAATCAGAGCGGCTTCCGCTCCCTCCTCCCTGTGTGTCGCTGTAAATAGTGCCCTGCCGCCTCAGTGAAAAAGCTAACTAGCTAGCAAGCTAACGGCAGAAACCTACACGCTGAAAACGGTAAGTTGTATTGTTGGAAACTATTTTCCAAGGGCACTGCCGCTAAGCGCCGCCCATCGCAATCCCACTATGGAGACCTGCGGCGCCAGACTCCTCGGACAGAAGGGAGAGGAGGATGGCCAGCGAGACTAGTCTGGTAGGTAGGTAGCTTCCTTACCAGGCGGTCTGAGTCCTGTCTCTTCAACAGGAATGTCGGGTTGGCGTGACCAGTGGCATGGCCATCAGCATGGAAAGTCTTGGCTTCAGCTGGGCCTTCAGAACTGAAGGTTAAAACACACATTCATACACACATTATACAAAATGGACACCTGGAATGCAGAAAAACATCAGCTGCGTACAGGGCCACTTTGCAATTTTCAACTAAGCTGTGTATCATTACAAAATCGGTAATATATATGCAAATGAACAATATTTAACTTCTCTCCATCTTGCCTGGACCTCATTCACAGAGCTTCCTGGTCCAAATGATGTCATAATGATGTCATTTGGAGTTTTGCTATGGTGTCACTATTACTATCATTATTTCCCTCTCTACCTGGGATCTCTCGGTCCAGGCAAGATGGTGGGGAAATTAAAAATGGTTAATTTGCATAATACTCCTGATTTTGTAATGATAGCTGGTTGAAAATCAGCAAAGTCGCCCTTTAACCAACCATAGATTAGTAGTATAGGTAGGCGGTTGAGAAGCAACATACTTTGGTGTTGGAGGTGGTGCAGAGGTTTTCACTGGGCGGAGCTTATGCCTGTAGCAGCACCACAGTCCCACAGCGAACAAAACCAGGATGAGGGGGAGGACCAACAAGATGGGAAGGAGACTGCCTGCTGGGAAAAAAATTAAAAGTGAATGCAGTCTTTTCAAAGAATCATCCAACACTTTTAAGATCTAAAATATTATAGTTGCACATTAGCAGATAAACAAGCTAATAAAGTGTCTCACTGTGGCTGATGACAGGCCCACTGTCAACACTCCCTCCTGCCCCCCTCTGGTCACACAGTGGGGGGGCCCAGCCGGAGTCACAATGGCAGTTATGGTTGTTGTTGCACACCTGGTGAGATAAGAGGACAGGAGTTTGCCATTTATCACATATTAAATGGTAAATGGCCTGCATTTATATAGCGCTTTTATCCAAAGCGCTTTACAATCAGTAGGTAGTCTACATTCACCCATTCATACACCGATGGCGGCAGGCTGCCACGCAGGGTGCCTACACACCATCGGGAGCAAGGAGGGTTAAGTGTCTTGCCCAAGGACACAACGACAGCAGCTGGGAGGGAGCGGGGATCGAACCGCCAGCCTTTGCGTCATTGGCCGACCCGCTCTACCTCCTGAGCTAAAGCCGCCCCATATTAGACATTACAGTTACAAAATTGATGTATATATATATCATATTTATTTTCACTATGCACCAGTGACTCATCTACAGGTATAATAAGGGTTTTAGGACTGCAGGGATACTTAAAGGTCACACTATCCATGGCGGCCAGCGACACCTGGTGGACACCTACCCCATGCGCGTGGCATTTGGAATTGCACTCGTCTGCTCTGAGAAAAGATGCGTTGCGACACTCTCCGCCAAAGCAAATCTGTTGAAAGAAGAGAGAGGACAAAGTGAGTGAGTCAGAGAGAGAGAGAGAGAGAACAGAAGAGGGAGTGGTTAGAGAGAATGCAAGTCATTATCATAGGCTTATCATTGCATCTCCAAAATGTTCAGCTTGAACCATTATGCATTTTATTTTTTAGTTTATCCAGTAGGTTTTGAAGTAGAAATATGAAAAAAAAAACAGCAGCAGTATGAGTCTGTCTGTCTCTTCCCATATCTCCAAAACAGACTAAATAAAAATGTGGGGGTCTTCATATCATATCAATCATAATGACCACAAAATGTCAAGTGCATTCACCGAGTCATCGCCACACTTGGTGCCAGTCATGACCAGGCCGGGGTCCAGAGTGTCCCCCTGTCCATCGTCCCCCTGGCTCTGGCCGGGCCGGTAGACATGTGTCCCCCTGCACACAATCTTCCTGTTGCCCAGGGACTCTGTGGTGTCTATGGAGACAGCATTGGGCTCTACGGGCTTGGAGGCTGAACTCAAACACTGGATCTTCCCACATTTAGCATCCCTATTGGAACAATACAAGGAGGTGTTAGTCGCTCTGCTGAGCTCCATTAAAGCTTGAACATAATTATAAATAGCCGCCACATTCACTTTGGTACTGAAGGAGTGAGTGAGTGAGGAGTGTTGCGGAGTGTTTTGCTCTTCACCTGTCCTTGCATTTCCTGTACTTCCCGAGCAGGTCTTTGCCACAATTCCCATAGGAGTCCCCGGCTACGTTGACTCGTTTAAAACACAGGTCAGGCGCAGGACGGCCATCTGTGGCCGGAGGACAGAAAATGCACAGAAACACATAAGCATGGCTGCACACGACATGCACGCATAGACATGCACACGCACACGCACACACACACACACACACACACACACAGAGTCCACAGAGTGTTATGCGACCACCTGATGGGGGCCAGATGGCATCCCATATTGTTGTGTATGGTTCCTATGGTACTACAAAGCCTCTCCAGGGAAGCTTTGTCACAGTGTGAACAGACAGATAGCACGGAATATGGACTCCATCCAATAGCAATGCCTAATCCTCTGACCCAGTGCTGGATCGGTGTTATAGTAAACTGGATCGCTCACACACACACACACTATTGGATGACAGGCGAGCACGAGATCAAGTAGTCTCAGCACCACCAGACCCATGAGAGTTCTTATGCTGAAACACTACGTTACTGCACGCTGCTGCAGATCTCTTTCTGGGTCTGGGACACTGCCCGTTCCAAACCGGTGTCGGAATCCTGGCCAGAGATTGGTGGGTACTTCGGAATCCTGAACCCACCACCGATCAGTAACGACTTTAGCGAACGGGCACGTGGCCCTCCCAATGTTGGCCCCGGCAATGTTGACTTCGGAAAATGAACCACCCGCTCATTGGTGCTACGACCTGTCAGTCATTCAATTGTTCCCGAGCCTGCCAGCGAGGGCTGTGAAGTGGCACAGACTCAATGATGTACAGTAGTATGCGGAGCCTGGGGAGAGACTAGAGACCAGATCTAACCAGTTTATTTAGTTCTACTCATCAGGATGTTTAAATGCTTCAAAGATCAAATTTGGAATTTATTTGATGAGCCCAAATCCTGTGCAGACCCGCGGCACTCCCTCTAGAGGTCATCTGGCGAAGCGGAAGCGCATCACCTCACTAAGCGTTGGTGCACACACCCACAAAAACACACTTGCGCCATGCACTACGACAGTCAAAATAGGGCCCATCGGTGTCAGCATGAATCAGCATGACACCTGAAAGTACAACTTGGCTTCCTCACCTCGTCCCCAGAGTGACTGACACTGCTGCTCCAGGGTCAGACACATGCCGGTGTAGCAGTAGGCCCGCCCTTCTGCACAGGATGTACCGTCCACCTTGTAGAGGTTAGCGGGACAAGACTCCGCCTTCCCGTCGCAGTACTCTGGTAGGTCACATGACCCTGAGGGGGCCGGGGCCGGGGCGCGGCACAGCGCACCTGGGCTCTTTAGCTTTGACAGGGAGAGATGGAGAGGAGACGGACAGTTTAGGAAACACCAGGAGAAAACATCTGGACATCTGGAGAATAGGAAGAGATGGGAAGAAAGACGAAGAAAGAGCTAAGATTCGAGAGGAGGAACATTCAGGGTCCAATTCAGCACCGTGGTGCTCATAGATGCCCAGGAAAATAAAGAGAGTTCCTTTTTTGCATCGGTCTGACTCTAACCATAGTTAAGGAAAAAGGTATTCCGAGATGATAATGTGATTTTTTTTTAATTCAACCAAGACACTAAATGTATTGTAGATAAGGGCCCAAGGGAAACCTTTCCTTGCGATTGGAGAGGAATCAATCAAAGAGCAGAGATATATACTGCCTCTCTCATTTGAAGAAAGAAAACAACAAGTCTCAAGACTCAATAAATTAAAATCTGATTTTCAGAGATGGAGGTCAATTAATTTGTCATTGGCAGGAAAGATCAACTCTATTAAGATGGCCCCACCCCTATCAATCATCACCTGCTAGAATAGACCACACCTTCTCCTTACGGAAAAGGTGTGGTCTCTCTAGATTTAAAGATCTCTATAGACCAAATCACCGTGACGTCACCATGTAAACAAATTTACTTCCGGGTACCACTTGGGGAAGGCGGCAGGTTTAAATGTGCTGTTGTCAAATAAATGCTGTCAAACCCTCTCGCTGTTTTCGGCCGACTACTTTCAATTTAAATGGTTAAACGGTTGGTAAACATGCTTGTCCGACGTATCTAGCCTTTCTTCTGTGTTTGTTTTATGTAGTGTTAGCTAGCTAATAACGTGTGTTTGTCTGTCAAACTCGCTGTTTTTTTGCAGACTCGTGAGAAGAGCCTGGTGACGCGAGGTTATTACAGACAGAGCTACTGACGCCAAGTTAATTTAATTTAGCTTCAAGTCTACTCTGGTCTGGTCCAACAGGTAAATTAGCTAGTCTGGTCTCCACTAACGTTAGTGAAAGTGTTGTTATGAATGATATTAAACAACAACACAACACGGACGAACCATTTTTGTCTTCTTTGTCTGTTTTTGTCTTCAACATGTCAGTTTGTGCCGTCCACCGCCATTATAATGTGTGGACCTCAGGGGTACCCGGAAGTAAATGTAAACATCCCGCTGATTTGGTCTATACTGATGGTATCTTCTCTAACATTAAATATATTTCTCCAAAAATCATCAAATCATTTTTGATACCTCTCGAGGCGCGACACTTCATACCAATGCAACACAACCATCTGCTATAGATGACATCCTCAACATTCCCTCCGATCTAAGAGGCCTCATCTCAAGAATGTACTTCAGTAGATCTCTGAGATGTTTCCCTCAACAAAATGAAAGTGAAATGGGAGGAGGATCTAAGGGATGTGATACCAGATGAATGCTGGAAGGAGGCCCTGATGAGCGTTAATGTTAATGGGAGCCCATCCTGTGCTTAACTAAGTGTAATTCAATTCCAGGTCTTACATCTCTCCAAGTGTAGGCGAGCCAGAATGTAGTCCAACTCAGACGAGAACTGTAGCAGATGTCATATCGCTCCAGCGACCCTGGTCATGCCATTCCCTATCTGATCATTGGTCAGGGGCACTAGACCTCCATCTACAACCTCAACCTGATGCCTCTTCAAACTGATGCCTCTTCAACCTGATGCCTCTTCAAAAACCGTTGGCATTGCGTCAACTGACCAACAGATTATTATTTAGCATGAAGACTTAGCCTTCACGACTCTACTTGCTTATAGGAGGATCCACTGGATCCAAACCGGTTTAGATGAGTGATCTTACACTCCACAAAAAAATGTAATAAAGAAAAACAAACAAAAAACATACGCTCCAAAGAGCACTTCTACTCCACCTGGAGGCCAGCAACGTCTTATCTCAACAAAGTCAAATCCCTCCTTAAGAATCCACGAGTGTTAAGTGTTGAATGACAACATATGCGATGACACGCAGTCCAAGACAACAATTTTATTTATGTTTCTAGAAAGTTAATTCAGAGACTAACTCCCTCTCTTCTTTTTCCTTCCATATTGGGATGCAGGGATATGGTGGGATGGGGAGGGGAGCGTTGCTATTACAGTACCGGTATTCTTTAAAAACATTCTGTCACTGGCTTTTAATAAAAAGATTAATGAAGAAAAATTTAACTTAACTGCCATGTCAAAAAAAAAAGTGAATTGTGGCTATGCATGGTGGAAATCCACACCCCATGTTAGCAATTGTAGAGTCAGAACACTTAATGTTTCAATGTCAGAAAACACTGTGCACTAGTGTCAGATTCTAACCTATTTTGCAAATACAATAGATTGTTAAATGGAGTTGAATTACGGTAATCTAATTTATCCATGACTGTAGGATTTTTCCTAATACTAATCCCAGCCATTAACAAGTCACCAAGTAGATTTCAGGTAATATTATTTTTGTTGACACACCATACAGTATAGTGAAAGGCCCTAAATATGATTTTTAGTTTAGATGCACCATGAATCCACAATATTCTTTCTGGGAGTGTCTATGAGCAGGGCAGAAGAGGGTGCCCAACTTTTGTTTTTCTCATAATGAATGTCCCAAGAAAGAAAAGTGACAGAACAGATGTGAATGTTACAGTAGTACCTTGCAGTTATGACAGCAGACCCCATGGGCGCACTCAGCTCCGGCTTTCAGGGTGCAATTGTTGGCATTGCAGCAGGGACTGGTACACTCCTGCACAAGACATGCACAAGACATCCAATAATAGTTCAGCACAATAAAGCACTGTTGTTGTTGTCATTTTTATTGGTAACTATTGTTATTGTGTGCTGCTGGCTATAGTTTTGCACTTTATAGTGTTGCACTTTACATTCTAATGCCTTTGCTGCTGTTGCTATTGTTAGTTGTTGTTGGTAAGTATTGTTTCTCTTCTTATCTTTTAGTGTGTGTATTGAATTTATCTTTGTGTTTATTTTTAGAGCTCTTTTTTTATGTCTTCCTTGTGAGAGCTGCTGTAACGAGTAGATTTCCCCACTGTGGGATTAATAAAGGCAATCAATCAAATCAAAATCAATCAAAAAGACAATGAGTCATGAGGACTGCTAAATGCAAGCGTGCACACACACACACACACACACACACACACACACACACACACACACACACACACACACGCCTACACACACACCCTTACCTCTTCATCTCCACAGTCACATTCCTCTCCGTCCTCTAGGTAGCCGTTGCCACAGCGCTGTCCCCCGTACATGGCTCTGGTATTGGGCAGGTTAAAGAGACACTTCCCCCCTCCAGAGGTCAGGTAGCGCTTCAGCTCGCGCTCGTTACAGGTGTTAAACACTTTGGGAAACGGGTGCCTGGTCCAGGAGGGGAAAAAGCACAAATATAGACTTGGTTCAGACAGCAGCTGCACTTCATGAAATCACGTGTCATCTTCTACATGGTCTGTTTTCCCGCTGTTCATGAATGGTTTGATAACTGTCCATTTGTTTGAAGTCTATGTTGTTGATTGATTTGTGAATCCCACCCGGTAGCGGCGGCCATGATGCAGCCCCCGTCGTCGGGCGCTGCCCGGCAGCAGCCGGCGCTGTCGTGATTCATCCCAAAGTTGTGGCCCATCTCATGTGCCATGGTGGCAGCCACGCCCACCGCAGCGTCTGAGTGGTCC